>NC_041378.1:18186713-18206713 GCF_900634415.1 Cottoperca gobio | reverse complement strand
ACTGGAGGCAGATCTCCATGGAGCTGGACGTTTGCTGTTGGCTGTATTGTATGTTCATTTCAAGTAAATATCACAATATAAAATATGTATTTTCTGTTTTAAAAAGTACAAACTTTGGAGGTTCCTCACACATCTTTGAAGTGGTTACGTCTCCAGACTAATCTGGAGCACACAGCTGAACACTGATTGGTTTTCATGACCTAACAAGTGTATATTTAATGTATTCAGTGAGAGTATCCAGTTAGGACACAAGGTTTTTTAGCTGCACAACAATATCTTTTGTCAGTGCCTTCCAAAATGTATGACTATAGACGGAATCAGAGTTTCGAGCTTCCAGTGGAATCGCAATGCATGCTGGTGTGGCAAGCCTAAAAAAGTGAGCACCAACTCTACAAGGGCCGCCATATTGGATTTCTTCTCTACGTGTTTACATTGTATTTAGCTTATTCTTCAAGCGTGTTTACATTGTATTTGGCTAGTTTTTAGTGCGTAATCATCGCTCTTCTAGTTATGGGATTTGGACACCGACATTGTGTAGTGAAAGGATGTTCAAACAGTGGGGAGAAAGCTAAATAAATGGGCAGAATCTCATTGTGAGCTTCACGATTGCAAAAATTGCGACTGCGAGCCCCCGTTCGAACTATTTCCATTTCCAACAGCACTAAAGAACAATGACAGAAGGCTAGCATGGACCAAAGCTGTAAAGAGACAGGATTACAATGGGAAGTCTTGGGAGCCCAAGAAATCTTCACGTATTTGCAGTGAGCATTTCCTTCAAGGAAAACCAACAAATGAATTCCCTGATCCTGAACTCGACCAGGGGTATGTAGTCTATCTACTTGATTTATATATTGACAAATGTACTTTCTAAATAATGAGTTTTATAATAATTAACAAACACAAGTTAGGTATATATTTATAATAACTTACCCTGCAACACAACTGCAATAAGCACTTATGATATCGCCAGTTTTCTTGACTGCGCAGATCCATGCCGAATGTGGCGTATGGGAGATTTTCATTGAATAAAACAATTTGCTTTCAAAAAGCTGTACTCAGAATCTGCGAGAGGATTGAAAGATATTTGTTTCAACCAGCCAGAGTCAAACAGTCTAAATGCTTTGCCTTCTTTGTATTCGTTCAAAGTTCGTTTATGAAACTCGACATCGTTCCCTGGGCGGTCAGACATTAAAAATAATGTTATATCGCTGAGGTATATAGGGGGCCAAGAAGTCATGCTGTTGTTTTCATTGACCCAACCATCCTGCAATGTCAAGGGATCAGGCACTGAAACGCTACTCGGCATAACCAAAAGCTTAGTCTTTTCTTTTTCTGTGATTGAAAGTCTTTCGTTAGCTGTTGGTTGCTCCTCAATGCCCATCTCTGATGCAGCAAACACCCTGGCAATAAGATCTAGTTTTGTTCCTGAAACCTTTAAATTCCGCTTGCGGCAAAATACTTTCAAAGCTTCGACTTTCCACATCTGAACCTCATCATAAGAAAGGAGTTCAGAACTCCTTGTAGAGTAGTAGGTTTGTTTACAACACGCTTGAGGAATAAGCTAAATACAATGTAAACACGTAGAGAAGAAATCCAATATCCCTTGTAGAGTTGGTGCTCACTTTTCTAGGCTTGCCACACCAGCATGCATTGCGATTCCACCGGAAGCCCGAAACTCCGATTCCGTCTATTACAAAAATATGAGTGTATTCTGTGATCTGCCAACTTTATAGTTAAGATTTAGTTACGTATAGGCAACAAAAAACTAGAGAAAGGATAAAGGTTAAGTTATGGTTCAAAAAACAATTCTGACTCTTGTCTTGATATGAGACATGTTTAGAACAATGAGTGCCAAAGTCATTTTCTTTGGATGAGGAGTCGGACAGTCTCCCGTTTTCATTCTTGTCTCCACATTAAGTCGTAGGACAGACAAGAAGCAATATGATTCACATTGCCGTCATATACAGTAACCCTTGTGCAATCAGAAGACTTATCTCATGCACACGTCTGTGGCTCACCTGAGAAGTAATCAACATAAGAACTCAACAGAGGAATATTCTAGGCGTAGCTGAGGAGTATAGACAGACAATTTGCCCTCACTCTCAGGAGAAGGATGAACTGCCTGGCCAAGTTATTTCTGCCTCAGGCTATACAACATTTCTGCTGGCTCTGCAGTTTTCAATGTCCAATTTAGTCCGAGCAAATATCCTCTTAGAAAGACAATTCTCTCCAAAATGACAGTTTTATCTTTTGTTCAATCTCACTGAATAAATTACAGGTGGGATGTTTAAGCTAAAATTAAAGTTTGGCCTTTGGTGACAGTTGAGGATCATTTTCTATCAAAACTAGAAATAAAGAATCAAAACCTGGGAACATGGGATCATATGTTAAGCTGAACTGGAAAACATCAGCTGGTAAAAATCTTAATAATAGCAATCTCAAATTAATACATAATAAAACATAATATTTCCATCATGTATTTCCATAAAGTCATTAATAACATTTCTCATTTTCTTCAATGCAGAGCAGAGGACGTTTTATTTACATAGCAGAAATGATAAATTTCAGTTTGACTATTGTTTATATATTTATAGTTTGAATCTTTCTTTAAGCCGGTATTTCGCTGTTTGTTAAAAAAAATATAACATTTTAAAGTCATTCAGAAAATATATGTAATAAATGTATAAGTATTTTGTTTAGTATTTTCATGATTATGATGCAGTTCAACAGTTTGTTGTGCAGCTTTTCATGACTATCTCCTTGCATCACCGAGCCATGCTATTTTACTGAGTTCCGACACACAGCTGTGAAATCAACAATATTCTACTCACATGTCAGAAATAATTTCATTAGAGCTTTTTAAACGCTACAGATATGGGACTGGGAGGTGCCTCCCTCACAGTGCGTCTTTCTGCTTCCCTGCTTCGTCCCAGTTTCTCTGTTTGGGTTTTTGTTTTCTCTTTTCCGCCCCTTTGCAATCTGTCGATGCAGAAAAGGCACCCATGATTGCAAAGCTGCACGGAGCACAGATGTTGAAAATGTCAGAAACTTGTCTGTGGAGTGGGGAGAACATTTGGCCAAATTGAGTGAAGGTTGTTTTGATGAAAATCCTGGATGGGAAGCTAATCATGTCTGATTTCACTAATGAGACTGTTCACCAGCAATGTTAAGTAGGGCATATAGCGCCTGGGAATGCATGAATATAAAGGCAAGAAACAGTGAAAATTACGGTTAGAGCAGAAATTACATTCCAGAGTAATTCAGAAATGAAGCCAGTGAATCTTTAAATGCTTATTTTATAGATGGATGATGGACTGCAAATCTCTTCAAAGAAAAGTTTGTAATTTGAAAAAAAAAAAAAGTTATACTCTCTGGCAAACACAGATAACAAAGATTATACACGTTAAAGGAAAATACTTGAGCTGGAAACTGTAAAGAGTGTAAAGATCACTCACACTATAGCTAACAGCATAAAGCTAGTTCATGCATTGCCTCATTTCCAGCGGAATATTTCCAGGGAATCATCAAATCCTAAAGTGTGTCTGTTGAACTGCACAATCTGTCATAGTTTATTTCTCTTATACTGCTATTGGTAGCAAATACGGTTAAAGACAACTGATTAACAGAACTTTGTCACTGGTATCGGTTTTTTTATACTGACAATTTCGGGAATATGGTGTATAGAAAGTGCTAAATCATATTTCTAGAGGTACCTATGTTTCCTGAAGGCAACATGGTTGAGGAGGGTCCTCAGCCTTCTTTGTTTTGCTGTCACTCATTTCAACGCCCCTCTCAGCTGAAGCCCCGCCCCCCACACCAGATCAGGGTCAAAAGTCTGAAAGTGAAAAAAAGATCTAAAAGCGAGAAAAGACACATTTGAAACTGTAAAAAATAAGATCTGAATCTGAAAAACATAAAATCTGCTAAACAATAACTCAAATATGAAATATAAATGAAAGCGAAAAATTTATATAAATATTTTATTTAAAAGAATTACAGAACTGAATCAAAAATAATATTCAACCTGAAAAAAACCTTTCATACACTTGTTTTTAGTTTGAATATATTATTGAATTGAAGGTTCAAGATCAAAACTTGTCCCCTGTTACTGATATGTTAACACATAAACATTATTAGTGTGTTAATACTGATACATCAATTTGTAAGTGGCATGATGAGGAGCAAGTTAAAGGGTTGCTGGTTCGATCCCCAGCCCCTGGGGTCAACATGTTGAGTGTCCTTGGGCAAGATACTGAACACCGAAAACCCAGAGTCACTCTGTGCAGCACAGAGAAAAAAAGCAGTAATAATCAGGAAGATTATTAAAGCTGCACTCTGCTGATCACAACCTGACAATGCTGCGTTTTGCTGAGCCAGATGGTTGAGGGCAGCGTCCAGCTCATGGCTCATTCAGATCTTTCAAAAGAAACAAGAGTTTTGAGAAGAATATTTATCTATACAATCTCATGTGAATGTTTGCACTGATATATATTATTATTAACAGCTTTGTTGACTGCTGGAGCAACCAAATTAACAAGATACCCATCTATCAGTGCACAGACAGTACAGCTGCTCACAACATGGTCTCAAATAGCATCCAACCATAGATGTAGAAGAGAACTGTCTCACACACATACATAAAACTTGTTTTATGGTTGGACTATACGCATTGATAGATGACACTGTCAGATTCACTGCCTTGACAGAAATGATGATGTATTACTTTATTAAAGCCTGCCAAAAGTAACTAAAATAAAACATTTTGGCGTGTTAAATGTGTGGCAATGCTGAGGCATGAGGCAATGTAACAACCTTGATTGAATATAGGTAAGACGCTGCTGGATTTGGGAAAATGGAGCGTATCAAAGGCAGATGAGCAAATGGCTAGTTTGATTACATTGAGTTTAAATTACACAGCGTACTTTCTTATCACCTTGTGATTACTAGGAGAGAGCCGTTCCTAAAAAGAAGTAATTGGGAAGGGCAGAGATGTGATACAATTGTTGTTGGTGCTAGTAGATAAGCTGTCAATGTGTCAGCAGCAATTTGACTGTGCGTGACAAGCATTCACATCTCTGGTAATTGATTACGACACAGTAGCTGGGAAAATATCCAAAAATGACTGCCTTCTCCGTGGGTGGCTGTTCAGCTATTTTCATTAGCTGCACATTCGACAACATATGATGCCGGCATAGATTAATTCAAGCGGAGGTAGTGAGAAAGGTTTCCCATCTTGAAGGTCAGCAAATGTGTCTTTCATGTTCTTGCCAAGAGTGAGACGTTCTGTATTTAAGGCTTTCTATTTACTGTGTCAGCATCTGCATTCAGAGTCGCTTTATGATGAATGATGGGATCAAGTATACAATGTATTGTTAGTAGCTATATAAGGATATTTTGAGCCATGTTAGCGATAGGAAGGCAATGTCGGTCAGTTCACCACTTTTCCTTTTGAAAGAAAATATCCTAGAAAATTCAATATTGTAGTCTCAACAGCCCATGTTTCCCAGATGATGAATTGAGCTATTGGACTCAATTTCCCATGATCCTTTGTGTGTAGACCCTACCTCACTTCCTGCAACGTGACATCACCTTTCGCACTTAAGTGTGAAAACTTGGCTGATAAAATCAAAACACAGCCATGTGTCTTTTACTCCATGTCTCTTCCCTCGACGGACCTTCCCGGTGCTACCACGGGTCGCCGCGTCATCGGCCTAGCGGAAAACACGCCACCGCAGTATCGGACGGCTCTCTGATCACTGAACTTTCTCCTTTAATGGCAGAGGACGCGAGCGCCTGTCCAAAGTAAACACGTTTAGTAGCAGCCGCTCTCCACAGCCAGTGTCAGATAAATTAATCCTGATCTGTATTAATCCACACTGGAAAGACTATCACATGTATTTGTCCTACCTCAATCAATATGTATTACGACACTACGAATATGTTTCTGCACTATTATGTATTTTCTGCACAATTATGTATTTTCTGCACTAAATGTATTACAAACATAATAGGGGCACTTCCCCTTTAAGAGTAACAGGTCAACAAACCATCACTTCCTGACTGCTGACGGAGGAGCGTGTAGGCGCCAAACTGGGACCAATGAGGAGAAGGTCAACGCCTACGCCATGTATTAGATGCGAATTTTCAAATGTTTGTGCACACTTGGAGCGGGACCGTCAGACAGTTAACTGGGGTTTTTAGAGCGTTCAGTCTGTGGAAACGGCGAAGTGAAAAGTGTCCTCAGCTGAGAGTATTTTCTTTGTTTGACTTATTACGTTAAATAAATATATCGATTGCACCAGGAGATTGCTGTTTTGATTCGACATTCAAGCTCCGAGTTCTTCAGCTTTTTCCTACCCTTTACCAGCTAGCCTTCACAACAGGACCAACAAGTAGTTAGCATGAGCTGACTGCATTCTGCAGGATAACATACGGAGCGACCGGTTTCCTCCGTCCTGCACACAGCTTAACAAGCAGGAAACAGCAAAGACACTACTCTACCGGCAGCCATTATAATGTATTTTTGAGGTAATGCACCTACCGCAACCTATTATTAATATATGTTAATAACCAAACTTGCTCATACTTGCTCATACCATAACCCCATACATAATGGGGACACAAGTGTGATGC
This sequence comes from Cottoperca gobio, assembly GCF_900634415.1. NCBI lineage: Eukaryota > Metazoa > Chordata > Actinopteri > Perciformes > Bovichtidae > Cottoperca > Cottoperca gobio. Next base: position 18,200,080 of record NC_041378.1, on the reverse strand, counting down.
GTAGCTGTGTTCCAACAGTAAAACATCTCAAATTGGTACCAAATTTGTATCTGTACCATGTATGGTACAACTATTATTTGCTTTTACAAGTAACACTTGAAATGTTGAAGGCACAAGGTAGTACAGAATGTAAACCGTACTTTGGTACTGTTTACCAAGAGAGTTCATTTACCTTTTTTCTTACAATGAAGATCTTGGGTAAAGAATAATGAGAATAGGGTATGAATATGAAACTGATTTTAATCATAACATCTAAACTAAAATGAAATCAGGTTTGAATTGAAACCAGGCACTACTAAGATTGTTTACAAGATATGTATTCAATTCAGACATTCATAGTTCCCAGACAATAGTTATATAATAATTGACTTTTGGGATCCACCAAAGCACCTCCAGCCGGTTGGCCTTTGTTGGTTTAAAAATAATTCATGATATTCATGTTCCCCGCCGTGACGAACGCCCTCCGAGCTGCTAAATCTGCGGGTGTCAAGTGCGTTTCGTATCCCACTGATAGGGGCTGATGGCCACTGGTTTGATTTAACTTATCACTCTAAACATTTGTCTTAAACGGTTAATGCCTCTATACAGTTTGTTCTGCTTCGTATTTACTTAGTTTAGTGGCTTGTTCTCTGTCAGTAAAAAATATTTTGGTTCTTCCTAGATATATATTTGTTTTGAAGCAAAATCCTAAAAAAAAGGGTGGATTGACCAGAATATACAAACTGGACATAAATTATAAGTCTACTACGGTCTTTATATCTGCTTCAAACGGCAAGAAAACATATTACAAAGAAAGTCTAAATATTTTTCAATACAATCATTTCCAAACCAAACTGTCCCTTTAAATCCTTTGGTCCAGCTGACACGATCTGCATCTTTGCTACTGAGGAGGTCCATTGGAGCAGTTGGGGGTTAATTGCTTTAAGGCACCTTTAACGTTACACAACAGAAAAGAGGAGCCTTCGTTTACTTCTTCAACACATAGATTTTTCAACTGGCAAACTTCCAACTACATGTCACAACTTCTCTTTTTCAGTGACTGTAATTCCCCCAGAATTCACAGTGGACCTCATCACTCTGAAGCGTATTATTTCTGCGACCCGATCCATCCCTGGCAGCACTGACAGATGTTTTCAAGGACACTGGTTGTTGGGCAATAAATCACCCAAAATCCCCAATTTTAATGGTGCTCTCCACTCAATCACAGGTAGATCAAATTGCAATAGAAAAGCTATCATCACCTACTTATCCAGTGGCTGGGTGCAGCCTTCTGCTCAGTGGATCCTGGCGTTTGCAGCTGATTATGGCCGACTGCAATTTAGACGAATTTATCCTTCAAAACCTTTTTTTAATTTCCTTTTTGAGAGGAAAGCCAGGTAGTGATGCTGAGTCATGAATTGAAAGAAGTGAGAAATAGCATAAAACTGAACTGACTGAACAGAAAAACAAAATACAAAAATGCTTCTTCAGGGCAATATAGTTGTATGCATCAGGTTCTGATTAAATACTTACTGTGTGATTAAAGAGTAAAAAGAGGAGAACAGATGATATGTCCTTGTCTTTGAAATTAAAAAAAACTTAAATTATAAATAAAATGAGAATTAAGTTCCACAACATTCCACACTGAAAACATTAAAGATTCACTATATTTTTATATTACTTTATTAAGTTATAGTTTAAAATTATTTTTAATTGTCCCACAGCTGTTGTCTGATAAAGGACTAATTATATCAGTACAGCACGAGTCACGTCAAGCAAACGAGCTTAGCTACCATGAATGCAACTCAACACTGGCTCCAGAATTTTCACAAAAAATACTCTTGCAGGCTTCCCTTTATGTGTAGGCTTTGAATTTGCAAAAAAAAACAGTGTATGAAAACATTATTTCTGCTAAACTAGAAACTGAGAGCAGCAGAGTGGTGAGTAGCCGATAACAGGAGTCTGGTAATACTCAACATGTCATTTAACCACCGCAATGTTCCTGTACCTGGCCTTTATATAATCCTGTTGGCCACAGCTGGTATTTGACACTCTGCCATTATTTAAATACCAGATTTATATAAGAATATATGGTAGTGTGGCTGTGTGTGCAGATTCGACATTCAAGCTCCGAGTTCTTCATCTTTTTCAACATCACCCAGTATTTACAAAAATATTTAGGATATAATTGATTTCTCCTTTCCTTTAAAATGACCAATTGTATAGTGGAAGTGTTTCATTAGTGCCTTTATATTACTAAATTACACTGTAAATTACAAGCTGTATTATAAAGTGTTATCACACGATTTTCCAATTCAGTGCAAAAATGTTCCTTGAATCTATGAAATGCTTTTTCCAACCAGATTGACTGTCACTGCACATTATCCTCACATCAAGCCCGAGCATCCATTAAGCCTTGTTGAGCAATATGTGCACATACCTCCAGCAGATGAAGACTTTGTGGTGGTGCAGTCACTTACAGGGTGAATGGGAGAGAAACACAGTGAATAGAAGAAATGGGGCAATTAATGGAGATGGAGTCATTTGAGCTCGTGCACACTCCGTGTTAGTCTGGCCCCCGGTTTATTGGAGGTCTGTGGTAAGGTTTCGACCCTCTGACTGTATCTCTCAGACATGCTATCTGTCCTTGTCATTGTCGTCAGCGGCGTGTCAGATATCTGAGCGCATTGACTCCTGCAGGATTCCCCGCTGCTGTCTGGCCCCTGAGCCCTGCGAGGGGAAGCGGCGAGGACACGGTAATCGATTGTTGTGTGACTCGGATGCAATGCCGAGGTTTTCTGGCGTCCTCAGAGGCTGTGTGTGTGTGTGTGTGTGTGTGTGTGTGTGTGTGTGTGTGTTCCTGAGAAAGTGTAACGTCCCGTCATGAGGGTTAATGTATTTATGTTATGTTTCATGTCTAGTTTAGAGTCTATGTTTAGTCTTGTCTCATTGTTCACTTGTTAAGTTACAGTCACTCATGTCTCGTCATGCACTGTCTGTCATTGCACTTCCTGTTTTATTTTGTAATTACCTTTCCCTCTCGTTTCAGAGCACTTCCTGTCTGTGAGGTTTCCCGCGTGTTTGATTGTTGCCACCTGTTTCCCATTACCTCGAGTGTATATAGTCCTTGTCTCCCTTTGTCCTGTGCCAGTTCGTCTTGTGTCTTACCACTAAGAGAGCCAGCGTTTTTGAATCCGTAACTATTGTAGAATATTGCCTAAATCAAGTTTAGTTTTCATGATTTTCCTCAGTGAGTGCTTTTTTGTTGTAATTTATTACGATCTTGAGTAAAGACCTTTTTACTTTTGAAACCTCGTCTTGAGTTGTTGCTTTTGAGTCCCACCTATTGTGTCACTTTCATAACAGAAAGTGCGTTCAACTTCCCAAATGTCCTGAAACTGGATAGCATTATAACTCAAGCGTTTCAACTGGAGACATGGACTCTGGAAATCATGCGGCAGAGGTTAATATGAATATGAATCAAGTCCACATGACTATATTAGCACTGAACAGCCGCAACAAAGCCATGTTAGCTGTGAGGGATCTCTCCAATCAACTCAACACTAAAGATAATTAGGACGAGAGGAACAGCTCTGATAAATAGCAGAACTGTTTCTGGGTAAAAACAGCCACACTCATTGTTGTTTCCTTGTACAGTGTAAAGCAGGGGTGTCAAACATGACGTGTAAATGATAAACTGAGGCATAATATTGTTGAAATTGCGCCTTTTTCAGGTTGTTCATAATATTTTGTAAAAAGATCAAATTTGAACATTTTCAGAATGTACTTCATGTACGAAGGGGAAAAACTTGGAGTTGTCGTTATTTATTATGCTATGATTTTACTAGTCCGGCCCACTTGAGATCAAATTGTGCTGAATGTGGCCCCTGAACTAAAATGAGTTTGACACCCCTAGTGTAAAGGGTAGAACCTGCTTTCATGGCCCTTAGTTGATGTGGTGGAATAGATTTCCTTATCTTTGGATAAAAGTCATTCCTGATCCTCAACTTTTGCTGTGTGGCTTCCTCCAGAAACTTGGACAATATGTACTTTAATGAAAGAGACCTTGCGCTGGCAGAATTTCTTTTTTTAATTGACTTCAAAGTCGTTTGGAAGATCGCATGAGTGGATCAGTGACTGCTAGATAAAAAGCATGAAATGTGATTTATACAAAATCAGCCTTGCAAACACTAATCATGTCTCTTTTCACCTTTTCTTCATGAGTGAAGCCAGGAAGTCAGGGATTCAGGAAGCCCATTTGTTGGCTTCAACTCCACTGAAAAGCTCCCAATGCATGTTTTAACAGCATTTCAAAGGTTTGTGCAAAATTCATTCAACAGTTAGAACGAAACTTGAGCTCATCAAAAATGTTATCAACAATTCATCACCCTTTATTTCATCATTAAATCAATTAGAATTAGTGCGGAGGTATTGTGCATAATTTAAAATTTACATTTCCCCCAAACTTAGAAACTATGATGTCCACTAAATTCTGAAATAAACTTATTTGATATTTGAATGCCTTGTCAAATATCCCCCTGGCCCCATAAAAAACACAGCTCTGTTTCATTCTCCTGTCTGTCAATAGTTGAGCCTCCTTTATTGCATTTCAAAATGTTGTGTTTATTCAGTAGCAAGAACAAATAGCTCCCGTTTAAAGTATTGTAATGCTGATGTGTAACATTTCGAGCACCGGGCTCATCCTCGGACTTCTCTTTGTGTTTATTCAGTCGACCATGGACCAAAAAAAGATGACAGTGGTCTAAGGCGAAGGATGCCTGCGCTTTTATTAACATGCTGATTCAATCATTTAAATACAAGGTGCACATTTGCTGCAAGGTTTTAAATTTGGTTTAACAAAGTTGAAATGTCACACTTGTGTCATGTCACTGGACACAAGTGTCCCTAAAAGCATTAAGACGAAAGTATTGTGACTTGAGAACAAAGCAGGAGCACTAATGAAAAATCAAATCAAATCAAATTTATTTGTATAGCCCAATATCACAAATTATACATTTGTCTCAGTGTGCTTTACAGACTGTACAGGTTACGACATCCTCTGTCCTTAGACCCTCTGCATCGCACAAGGAAAAACTTCCTAAAAGAAACCCCAAAATTAAAGGGGAAAAAATGGAAGAAACCTCAGGGAGAGCAACTGAGGAGGGATCCCTCTCCCAGGACGGACAGACGTGCAATAGATGTCGTGTGTACAGGATAAACAACATAGTACAAATACAACATTTGACAGAAATTATGTTGTGTTGGAAAAAAAAGAAATAGAAAGTATGGATGAATCCAGGAAAATGTCAATAAGGCTTCCCAGTGTCCAGCAGGACCAGGTCAGCAGGCGCTGTCACGATTCATGATCCTGACGTAAACTTTATCAGTGGCAACCTGCCACATGAGAGACAGACACTCCGGGGATGATACCCTGGATGGTGAGGGCAAGCCTGAGCCAGCCCTAACTATAAGCTTTATCAAAAAGGAAAGTCTTTAGCCTACTCTTAAATGTGGAGAGTGTGTCTGCCTCCCGAACACAAACTGGAAACTGGATCCACTGGAGAGGAGCTTGGTAGCTGAAGGCTCTGGCTCCCATTGTACTCTTAGAGACTCTAGGAACCACAAGTAAACTGCAGTCTGGGAGCGTAAGGCTCTAGTTGGTTTATAAGGTACTATGAGATCTTTAAGATATGCTGGAGCCTGACCATTAATTGATTTGCAAGTCAGGAGAAGGATTTTGAATTCTATTCTGTATTTTACCGGGAGCCAGTGCAGTGCAGCTAATACAGGAGTAATATGATCCCGTTTCCTTGTTCTAGTCAAAAACAGATGTGTAGCTTAGATTTGTTTTTAAATATACAGATTATGTTCTTCAGCAGCAATGTAAATATAGCACGTTTGTTTGTCACATTTGATCTTAGAATATACCAATAGAAGTGTCTTAATTTAGCAATAATTTGGCAGCTATAATATATATATATTATATATATAATATATATTTATATATATAATATATATTTATATATATAGCAGGAGTGGGTAACCATTTTCTTATCGAGGGCCATTTTTTTTTTTACAACATCCTTCGAGGGCCATACTAATTATTGAACTCATAACCTCTGCAATTCTTTTTAAGACGCAGCCCATTCATTTAACTTTTATTTTATGCTGTGCAAAAAAGCAATTTTTTCATCCATGTATCTTTTCGTTTTATCAGAAATCAACAATCCTTTATTAGTCCCACAACGGGGAAATGTATCTTGTCACAGCAAAAGAACATATCAAGTAAAAAGGCAGTAAACAATAATTAAATAGAATAAAAAATAAAATAAGTACCAAGTGGTTGATAGAAAATAAAATGAGTATTACACATGGCAGTGATAATTGCACAAATTACAAAAAGTGAGTATTGTAAATGGCAGTGATAATTGCACAGCAGTCGTGGAATAGTCTGTTATTGGTGTGGTGGGTTTACCTATCTACAATTTCTCCTGGAAAGTGCGACATTCCGCATCCAGCTTTCTGTTTTACACTCGCCATGCTGCGTTCACTGATGTCAATGATCGTCTCGTTTAATATTGAAGTTTTTTATGTGACATGACCACGTGATGACATGTTCCGCTCGTGTTGTGTTCAAGGACCCTGGCCAGGAAAAACAGTCAGTTTTTTAATTTTTTATAGTTTATGAATTACCTTGAGGGCCGGATCAAATGGTCTCGTGGGCCGTATACGGCCCGGAGGCCAGAGGTTCCCTGCCCCTGATATATAGTATACATTTGTTTTTACTGCAACTCAAATATATTTCCAAAAGTTTCCAACATTGAAAGATGAAGGGGAAGAAAAACATACTGTATAATAATATACTTCTTATAAATGGACCATTATTGCAATTCCCTTAAAAGGATATCACCAGTGCCATAATCAGCAGGGCATTCCTGTTTTTTCAGCGTGCTCAGGAATTGTCTCGTGCATTCTCTCTTGCTCTCGTGCCAAAGGAGCGAGTAGCACTAACTAAGATTCAGTGTATGCGTCTGTATCTGGCCAGCACAATGCCATTAACCTTGACATCACCACAGACCCATGGGAATGCCTTCTTCACACAAACAACCATGAAGAATAAATATTCATTAGGGATGAGTCAACACTGGTGTTGCATGGCGTGATGGGTGGTGCACTGACTGTGAAAGTCAGCATTTACACAAGATGGGAAACGTTGAGATTGTCAATTATAAAACTGTATATATTACATTTATAGAGTTTTACTTTAATATTTTAGATTGATATATATATATTATAATTGTGGATGGCCACAAGACAAATATTGAATAAAAAACAGAAGTTTTAACTTCATTGCAATATTCATCCGTTTAAGATGTAACATGCTGTATATAGCTGCCATAGGTTGCATGGAAAAGGGGCGACATTGAACTTAAGTAATTTTTTAACTAAACTTAAGATTAGTTAAAAATGAACTATTACTTTGAATTATATGCCAATAATAAATCAATGTGATGCTCTGAACTCACACAATTGCATTGCCAATTTTTTTTAATTTTGTTGGTTGAACAGATGCAAATAATGACGTCTCTATACACCTCGAGTATACGTACGTGTGTCATTCGCATATCCTGAGAACCGTCACACCCAGCGGTGTCATGTCTTGTCGAGTTTGCTAAAGTGTTCATGTTGTAGTCACCGTGTCTTACGTCCAGTCTTGTCAGTCACTGTCTGTCATTTCACTTCCTGTTTTATTTTGTACCAACCTTTTGTCCCTCTTTCCAGATCCCTTTACTTCTTGCCTTTGTGTGTTTTCCCGCCATCGTCAGCGTCTGCCCCGCCCCTGATTGTTTCCACCTGTGCCCACTCGCCTCATGTATAAATAGTCCTGTCTCCCCTTGTGTGCCAGTTCGTCTTGTTATGTCTCTGTGTGTCAGCAGTATTTTTTTTGTATATCCTCCTCTTGAGCGTTTTGAGTTTATGCTACCTGTGTGCAAGTAAAGTATTTTATTTTACACTTTACATCTGTCTCTGGTGTCGTGCATTTAAGTCTTCCTTCCCTGTGTCTGAGGTCATGACAGATGGGTGTATTGCTGGGGAACCAGAGACGTTTAATATTAATAAACTTTGAATAAACAAGCGAACGGCACTCTGTGCATGTCGTTCACTTTTGTTGCTGCATATACCAACGCCACAACCAAACCGTTCTTCACTTTCCTGCGGTGTGCCCGCGGATGGGAGAGAGTCAGGTGACTGGGACAGGTGAAAGAGTCTGAGGGCATCTGGAAGATGGATGGCAATGCAGGCGCTTGGCGAAGTGGTACTGTGGTTGAGGGGAGGGACAGAGGCAGAAAAGTAGGACTGAGACAGACTTTGTGACACTAATACCATATACTAGTGATGGTGAGATGAAGCTTCATGAAGCATTGAAGCTTTCCATCCAATTGGTTCACTCATGGGCCAAAGCTTCATGGTGCTTCATTTGCTCTACTGCGCCATCAAGTGGACAATAAATGTCAAACCGGCAGAGTGATTACAGCTTTGGCTTGTGAAGCTTTGAATTTAATAAATGAATGAATGATGTTTGTGATGCCAATACATAAATGATGGACTTATTAATATGGTGCCTGTTAATGTTAGCGGAGTCAAAAGGGAAAGTGGAGACAAATTGTGGAGAGGGTTGTGATGTGAATGTGCTTGTGTTACGTCAGCATAGATGAGGTGTTATTGTTGTATCCAAGTTCTTTCTAACACAAAGGACACTTCACCTTTTAAAATACCAGAAATGAGAAGAAAGACATTAGAACAAGGGATGCGCTGTGTTGTCACATGTATGTACAGTATATCACGCTAGTTATTATTACTATGTGCATACCAGGTGAGATCAGCTCAAAATGTTCCCAGACAGGGAAAATCTCCTCTTTCTTGCTGGTTCCATCTCCAATAAAAGAAGCTCGAATAGATTGCAGACAAACGTGCAATGAAGTCCACAAATTGTGAGGGGGATCAATTGCGGTTCGCTCCCCTTATATTTTGAATGGCACGCCAAACCCGCGAACCAGTTCCTGAATCAGTCACGTGGTACGGCAGGTTCGCGAGGCTTCGAACGTCTTCACATACGTCATCAACACAAGCATCGATACGCGCTTCACAAAAATCTTCCTGGATTACTCGACACACGCTTCGAAGCCTCGACACGAAAGGACACATCACTACCATATACAAGTATCATATAAATATATAAAAAGTGGTTTATTATAATGTGGAATTGCATATAAGTTATGTCATATGCACAAAATGCAGAAAGGTTTAATAAAATACACCTTTAGGAAGCTAACATGGTTATTAACACACATTTTAATAAAACATTACTATTGTAAGGTTGTACTGCAGACAATTTAGACAGAGGTGCTGGTACAGTTCTGCAGTGGCTGTGTAAAAAGGTTTATCCCATCAACTGCTGCTGTTGTTTGCTGCTGATGTTTTTGTAGAACTCAACATCCAGCTGTTACAATTGTGAAACAATTTGTTTATGGTTCACTTCAATGTAACCCTAAAAATGAGATGAAATGCTAGACAGTGAATCTAGGAAAGCATTTCCTCGTTAGTCACTCCACACATTGCTTCATTTTTATCATTCAGCTGCCTCTACAGTATATGACCCCATTTTCTTTCCCACATTCAACATACCACCCCCCCCCTCCCTCTCCTGTCTGGCACCAAGTCAAAAGCAGCAGCACCTTTTTCCTTGTCCATAGGCCTCCGGCTCATTTGTAGGCATTGAGAGGTGCCAGCTGGATATTATTACCGCTAATGAGGACTCACAACTCCAGTGTTGGGTCTCAAAGTGTGGTGAAATTATAATGGATTCAAGCCAAATAACATCAGGCAATACCAGTATATCAGAAAAGCCTGCCACAAAGGGACTCCTGAAACTGAACACACCATGTACCATTGAGCCCAAACTAAGTCCCTGCAGCTGCCTGCTCGGATGGGGGACTTTAAAAAACAAAATAACTGCACGGAAAATGGAGAAGAACTGCTCCATATACAGTGTTCTGCACTTCGAAATACAACATTATAATGCAACCCATTTCCGCTGGCTACACACTGCACCAGATGAAATATTCTGCTTTATCTCTGACCCAGAGAACTGTTGTCTTGTCTTTTTCCACCCAGGCTGAAATAATGACAGATTACCAATAGAACATTTTGAATTTGTCAATCTCATTTCAACAATATGTTGTGAAACGGCAGCATCTCTTAGTTTTATTTGTTAACCTTAAGAACTATACGAAGCTAAAGGCTGAACCGGCAGCATGTTTTATTTATGAGGTGCGTGAGGCAACCTAACAAATGGCCCTGGCAAAATCGAGGCAGAAAAGAGCCTCTTTATGCTACATTATAACTGCAGTCCAATTGTAATCACCAAACAACTATTATTCAGTAAGAAATATACTTTGTAGGATACATACGTAGAAATAAAGGGAGGATAATATCTCTTGCAGACATTAACTTCATCTGCTTAATGGCTGGAACATTGCCTGTATGCTAAAGTATTATTAGAAATACAAAAGAAGCCATTTGTTGTTAGGTGGAAACAAAGGCAGCACAATTAACATGGAGCTAATAATAGCAGCTGGTTAGCTTAGCTTAGCATTCTGAAGTCTCAAAGAGTGGAGTGTCTTAAGCTAGGTTGGTCATTACTTTGCTTTCTAAACCTGACCTAAGAGTTACGTCGGTTTGCACCATCAAGTGCAGCGAGTGAATCACTGCAGAAAGTTTTGACACAAAAACATCATGAAAACTAAATATGCATGCACAGTATAAGAATATATTATTAACAAGTATTACTGCTATGTTCTGCAATTCTTTAATGCTATCTGATGTCTTCTTGGATTTGACCACAAGTGTCAGTAGAGAACTCTCCTCTGCACTCCGGCCGGTGGGAAGGGAACGCCATGATGAGACAGCGAGGGTGTAATATAGAGCGGAATTTGAGATGAGAATTTGAGGCTAGTTTTAGCACAAACTTAAATAAAACTGCTGGTTAGAATGTTTATGATAAAGCAGATCTAGCATGAGATGATGAGCATCTAGATTTCAATAGAGAAGCCACTGCATCATGTTGTCTTTGGGCTGTAGTTTACAGCTCTATTCATTTTCGTATCTCGATGTTAAATGATTAGCTAAACATTAGCAAGACAGTGGGAAATTGTTAAAAATGTATCATAGTAACGTACGCTGCTAGGTCATTCACTTAAACATTCACCCTTAAGACTGGGCATATTTTAGGCTAGGTTTAATTCTGGTTGTTGCGACTGATGTAAAGTCCGTTCAGACTGGTCTTAATAAAGAACAACTTAGCAGTTAGGTCCAGGCTTAGTAAAGACCAGTGAGCGCAACCCACTCCAGGAAATTACTGCACTTGGTCAAGAAATAGTCTAGCACAAAACTGTTACCTTTGTACAGAGCCAGGCTATCTGCTTCCCCTTGTTTCCAGTCTTCATGGTGAGCTAAGCTAACTGGCCATAGCTTAATGTTTAGACATGAGAGTACAGACATGAGAATGGTATCAATCTTTTTATTTAACTGTCGGCGGAAGTGTGGTATATATCGGAAGTCACGTTAAATTTGTAAAATGTTGTATTGTAATGTTGTAATTTCACAAAAATTGACAAATTGAACAATCAGAAACTGAATTTTCCATTAAACCTATGGCTGATATACAGCATGTTACACAAATGAATACTGATTTTAATACTGAATGGGGGAAAGCCCATTATCCTGAAAACAAAACGCCCATTGTTCTGTAAATACAAAAGGCCCTACAAAAAAAATACGAAGGGCATACCCAAAACCACAGAATCACGGGCTGCATGATGCGAGTTAATATATGCAAGAAATAAATGATATCATACAGTACAAGGTTGCACTGACTGCTGTGGGGGCACTGGGACAGTATATAGTGACACGTTACTTTCGGATGGGTCGGGTACAATCCCGAGTCCACTAAGAAATAAGCTTAGGTTTGGGTACAGACATACTAAAGTAATGCTGGGTTTCACACAATTGTGTCAGCTTAAGGGGAAAAGAACCGAAACCGCAACATACACTAACAGCCGTATTAATGGCGGGGTACCACAGACACATATATATATCTATATGTGTCATAATGATACATCTGCGGCATCATACTCTAATTATAAAAGATAAGCACAATCTATATCTACTATATCTATATTATACTCTATGAGTCCCTTTAAAGTAGGCACTATAATATAGTGCAATCTCTTACTATATCGTATATGGGCTGAGTTGATCAAAATACCTGACTAGTCTCTAGTATCACTGTCAACTATGGGTCTCGATACAGCCATTCTATCTATGTTTAGCGTAAGTATATTATGATGCGTATAGAATAACTACGTATATATATATAACAGGCGTCTAAATATCTGTGTATAGTATAATATATATATAAAATCCAACATTAATATTTATAAAAGTATTATTTGTGTATATAAATATATATATATCACCGTATATATAGTGTAATATATAATAGTATATTGTGTAATATATTGATAGTCTGTATGCGTCCGTCTATATATTGGTATATAATCGGTGTATACGTAATATATTATAGTAGGGCAATAGTGATATCACTATGCTATAAGATAACATACATGCGGGGGTACATCATGAAATCTAACAGTACGGGGATAGGAGTAAGCTAATAGTAATATATATAATATCGTATATAGGAAAGGCAGGCAGTATAGAGAAGATGAGTATATATAGTTAAGGGTGTATAATGCGGTAGGTTAAACAATCGGGGGGGTAGATGCGGTGTGGAGTGCGACGCTGCCACTAATATTATATATATTGTATGATATAATATATATATATATATATATATAATATACTATATATATATATATAATATATATATTACACAATATATAATATATATATATTTTATATTATATATATATATATATATACTATATCTATCATCTATATCTCTATCTCTATATCCTCTCGATCATAATCTCTCACTCTCTCTCATCTCTCTCTCTCACTCTCTCTTCTCTCTCTATCTCTCTCTCCTCTCTCTCTCCTCTCTCTCTCTCTCTATCTCCTCTCTCTCTCTCTCTCTGCGTCTGCTCTCTCTCTACTCTCTGTCTATCTCTCTCTTCTCTCTCTCTCTCTTCCTGGTCTGCTCTCCATCTCTCAAATCTCCTCTCTCTCTCCCTCTCTCCCCCTTCTCTCTCCCTCTCTCCCCTATATATATCCCTATAACACATATATATATACATATATACACCTATATATATACCTATATTACACATAGTATTACAGTACATATATACACATATATATAAATA
>NC_041378.1:18069874-18186688 GCF_900634415.1 Cottoperca gobio | reverse complement strand
ATACGTACTGTGTGTCCACGGTCTTATGTTGGGTTCACTACATATTGTTTAGACCACAAGCAACAGAGTCAGAAAAGCTATTCATGTCTTCTCCCACTCCCACCGTCAGAATAATTGGATGTTTTCCTGGTCTCCCATTCTGCTGTCTGTCTGTCTCCCATTCTGCTGTCTGTCTGTCTGTCACCCATTCTGCTGTCTGTCTGTCTGTCACAGCTGAGCCACATTTGGCTTGAGGGAGGAAGCAATTGAGACCCTCAGTATGGCTTGAAGATGCTCATCAGTAAGTTTGGACCTGTACTTTGACTTATTAAAGTTCATGGTGGAGAAGAGCTTTTCACACAGATATGTGCTCCCAAAAAGGCACATGGTCCTGGAAAGCTCAGGGAAGGTGCAATTCTCTCAAAAATTGTCCAAGCTTGTCTGCTTTTCCACTCACCTCCCTGAACTTGGCTTTGAGTTCAGAATTGCACTGCAGGTCAATGAGCTCCATTTGAAGCACAGAAGGGGCATCTTGCACATCGAAGGAGAAGGGGTCGGCAAAAATTTGAAAATTGGCTCTGTCTGTCTTGAAGTCTGCAAACCTGTGATCAAATTCCTCCTGTAGCTTTACAATGGCATCAGCATACTTCTCACCGCTGAATGGTGTGCCCACATCCATGAGTGCCTTGCATGCTAGGAAATGGCAGAGGTTTGTCTGAGAGAGCTGGGCTTTCCATAACACAAATTTTGTGGAGAATGCTCTGATGTTGTCATAGGCAGCACTGACCAGCTGCCCCTGGCCTTGTAATTTCTTGTTCAGTACATTCAGCTCCTGTGTGATGTCAACAAGAAAAGCTAAGTCCATGAGCCATTTGGGAGCACAGGAACATCCCATCCTTCTCCATGAAGGCTTTCACTTCTGCTCTCAACTCAAAACACCTCTTCAAGACGTTTCCCCTGCTGAGCCAACGTACCTTGATGAAGTAGAGCACATCCTCATATGCTGACTCTATTTCCTCCAAAAAGGCGCGGAACTGGCGATGCTTTAAGCCCCTGGATCTGATGTGGCTGATGCATTTCACGACAGACATCTCATTGTCAAACTTCAGGCATTTGCTGCAAAGGGTCTGCTGATGGATAATGCAGTGCAGAGCAATGGCCCTCACACCCTCATCTCCCAGTTTTCTTTGAACAAGTGCCACCAGTCCATTTCTCCTCCCCGTCGGTTGTTATTCCAGCAAACCTCTTCCATGGTAAACCGGCATCCACAATGGCATCACACAGCTGGCAGAATATTTCCTGAGCGGTGGTCTGGCCATGCATTGGAATCACTGTGAGCAACTCCTCCATCACTTCAAAACTTGTCGTCAACACCGTGGACATACATTGCGAGCTGCGCAGTGTCAGGTGATAGTCTGTGCTCTCATCAAGAGCGACTGAGTATGCACGGAAATGTTTGGCTTTCTCACGCAGTTGATCGTATATGTTACCTGACAGGTCAGAAATGCGCTCTGCCACTGTGTTGGCTGAAAGGCTAATGTTGCTTAACTGACCCTTCTTTTCCAGACAGACTATACTTGCAGCCTGTAACATGCACTTTCTGATGAACTCGCCGTCTTTGAATGGCTTTCCCGCCTTAGCAATCATCTCACTCATCACGTAGCTAGCTTTGACTGCCGTATCACTCTCTTTGCTTGCTTTCTTGAAATAATCTTAGTTGCCTCAGTAGACATGTTTTAAGATTGGCGACCCGGTCCTCTCTCTCATCTCCCTGGTATTTTGCATACTCCTCAGCATGTCTAGTTGAGTAATGACGTCTGATGTTGTATTCCTTGTGCACCGCAACTTTCTCTGTGCATATAAGACACGTCGGGGTGCCCCTGTGCTCAACAAAAGAAATATTCCTGTCTCCCACTTTTCCTGAAATTGTCTGTGCTCGTCGCCAACCTTTCTCTTCACGGCAGGTTTTTGAGAAAGACATGACTGGGCTGGGTGACAAAAAAATATAAAACGCCCACGGCAACGACTCGTACAAAAAGGTGCGTGTGAGAAAAACAGCGCGGGCCGCACTAACACTAAACTTTGATGTCAAGTAGGGGGCCACAAAATATCGTCCAGCGGGCCTCAAGCGGGCCGTGAGTTTGAGACCCATGCTTCAGGAGGCATCCGCAGCATGCCCAGATATCTTTACAACAGAAAGTGGCAAGTGCAAAGTTAGCATGCATGAAATTTAATAAGTTATAGCATATATACTTATGACCCAGGTAATATTCGCTCATATGTAATAATCTTATCAAATATACGACTCATGCTTTATGGATTTGGTGCATGCTATGGCTGTGTTATGGATCTGTCCTTGCTCATGAAGATGCCAGCAGTGTAGATCGAGGCATATGTCTTAGGCTGATGATGCGGGCGGCCAGGACTGAGGATGCATGTCAATGGCGAGCAGGCAAGTACCAGGTATATGGATAGTTCTTTTCTGGGCCGCCAAGGTTGCCAAGGTTGTTCTTCCTGACCAATGAGCTGTGCAAATGGTCATTAAGCCTTTGAACCCCCTACACGTCTCCCTCTTCTCACTTTCTCATTCCTGTGTTCTGTCTTTCTTTTCTTTCTTTTAATCTCAATTATCCTTTCTTCCATACTGCATCAGTTTCTCTCTGTTTCTATATGAATAATTCTCCATCACCATCTCATCTCTTCTCCATTCATCTACTCCCCTGTCTATTATCCAGATGCCATCTATTTTTAGTCCCCTTCTGCTGCACTCCTTCCACCTGATTTATGCCTGTAACCGAACGGGCCTGCCAGAAAAGAGGCTCAGCAGAATACCAGATCCCACAGTTTTGGACCCAATAATCATTTGATGCTTTGTGGGCTTTCTTAGCAATAAGAGAGGGTATGGTACGATTTGATGACACCAAAACGTAGAGAGCGTTGTTGTTCTGAAGAGTTGCTGTTGAAACTGGCTCAAGTTCAATGATTTCGTCGAGGTATTCATCGTTGACATCTGCTGTCGCAACACTAAACATGAACGGCTGTCTCACCCATGCTGGATATGACTCTCTGGTGGGGAAGTATCCGTCGAGAGACTTTGCAAGCTCATCTAAGTGCATGGCAATTGCTTGCTTCAGCTCCCCAGGTACAGAAATATCTCCAATTCCAGACACGTCTTCGATCTTACTTACACAGTCGTCCAGCAGGGGAAAGTTTGCAAAGTTATCGTTTCCATAAAGGTAGCTTTTTTAGTTTTTTTTTCCGCTATGATGATGTTCACTCCACCACCCTGCATCTGTCGATTGAGATGATTGAGAGCATCGAAAATATCGGCCATGTACGCCAAAATGAGAATGAACTCAAAATTTTCAAAGCAATCTGCGTGACAATGTTGGTACTCAAAAACAGGGCTAATTCCACACGCATCGCAAAAACACGATTCAGCACCTTTCCCCATGATAACCACCGAAAGTTAGAATGGTACAGAAGTACCTCGAATTCAGAGTCCATTTCCTTTCACAGCTCTTTGAAGATGCGGTGCTTCATAGCACTATTTTACATGTAGTTCACACACTACAATTTTTAATACTTCTGCCAGTTTTGGAGGCAAGGTGTTTGTTGCCAACGCATGCCTGTGCAGAACACAGTGCGTAACAATGATGTGTGGTGCAACGGATTTCACCAGCGCTCCAAAACCAGAGTGTCGTCCCAGCAAGGCTGGAGCTCCGTTCGAACAAACTGCAGAAACCATATTCCACGAAAGATAGTTGTCTCTGAAGAAGTCATCCACGAGTTTCTTCACATCGACTGCCTTGGTTGTTGTTGTAATAGCCTTATAAAATAAAATAATCTTCCTTTATCACGTCGTCTTTCACATAGTGCACAAATACAACAAGCTGGCTTAGATTGGAAACGTTGGTGGTCTCGTCAAATTGGTGGGCTTGAAATCAGATCTGCAACTACTTGAGCCAAGACGTCATCGCTCATGTCGTCTATTCTGCTGCTGATAGTGTCATTTGAAAGAGGAATTTGGGATAACTTATCTTCAGCAGCTTTTCCCAGCATGATATTCGCCATCTTCAACGCAGCTGGTTTTACGAGTGTTTCACTAATGGTGTGTGGTTCGCCCTGCTTTGCGATCAGGTATGCAACTTCGTACGATGCTGTGAGGATCGGTTTGTCGATGGGGACAAAACCGAGAACAGGCAGAGTAGCCTTTTCATCGAATCTGGCTCTCTTCACCTTGAATTCAGCGAGCGTTGTGTTCTTGTATTTCCCATCTCCATGCAGCTTTAGGAAGTGTCCCTTTAGTTTTGCCGGTGCTAGACTAGAATTGCTCAACTTGGCATTGCAAATCATGCATTGAGGACGCTGACTCCCATCACGGTCCTTTATACATGTGAATCCATATTGTATGTATTCGTCCAACCACTTTCTTTTTTTGCTCAACATAGTTAGTATGAAGGGATTGAAAGATTAAAAGAAAATCACAAATGACGTACAATCACAACAGCCACAAGTCGACTACTGAGTGCACCAAGTTCCCTGCAGCACAGATGTGATCAGCTGCAGCCAATGATGGCCAAGCGGAGCGTGACATCACGAATAATACAAGTGGGCTGAATTTATTTTGTTAAAACATATTTTTACTAAGCAGCTAAATATTTGTAATATAAGACGGCAAAGAAGAATTGTGTGTTGCCAAATTGTCGGCAGCCAAGCTTTTGACGGCCGACTAAAACGGCCCGACATTGCTGAGAGTGACTCAACGAACCCCTGGGGCTCGATCAATCTCAGCTTCAGAACTACTGTGCTAGATGATTGAATAGGCCAATTAATGCAGGTTTAAAGTGAGTTCAGAACAGAAGTCTTTGCCTTAATTGCAAACATTTTACCACAAGGGTGTTTTTGCAGTCTGGACCTATTTAGTCTTATTTACGTATACATCTTGTTGCATCTTGTAGTAGATGCAACAGATAAAAACAAAACAAAAATATTATGTATGACACATTTCATAATGACTTTTCAAATTACCAAAACCCTGACTCTGAATACATTTAATTCTAATTTATCCTGAAATGTTCTCGTGCCACAAGAGTGTTTCAAAACCTTAACACATTACATCAAACATAAACACAAAAGATGGCAATTTTAAAGCATTTCCCAATACATGATACACGTACATCAAAAAGGAAATAGAAAAGTATTTTCTCGTTGTGTTGAGTAACACCGTCGATGTCATGAGCTGCCTAATCTTCCAACCCTCTAAATCATCTCTCCTGACAGCTGACAGTCTCTGGGGAGCCGGACAATGTGAGTAATGTAGTGTTCAGTTAAAATCCGCTGGTGCAGTGAGTCATGAATACAGGAACGGGGGATTGTCTAGTAATTCATTGACAAGAATAACACACATGGTTCAACTGGCCAAGTCAATTCTCTGGAGAATAGCACAGGGTAGAATTAAGTTCAAAGGTCAAATGAGTGGTAGTGACCTCAAGTTGACACCCATCTAGAGATTGGCACTCCTGTTGATAATATAACCATTTATGAAGCTCTGCACATCACAATTACCTCACTTTAGTGAAATACTGTCTCTGGCATCAGCATTGTGCACCTAGAACAGAGATGCCAGTGTTAGCACAGAAGCTACGCAATGTACTGCTGTGGGCGGGGGCAGCAGCAAAACACATTTTAGCCTAAAATAGGTCAACCTATATCAGTTAAAGTACAGACTTGTGTTTTCTCTGCTTTACCTTGTCATCAGACAGCCATAACTGATGGGGAACTTAAGCTGTTATCTACGCTCTATTCAAAGCAACCAGACTCCTTTGACAAAAATCATTAATTTTACTTAGCAACTCCCCTTTTCTGCATGGTAAAATTATTGTTTTCATCAAAGGTTTTTTTTAGGTGGGTCTTTTTTTAAATACATTTTGCTGCTACCCCCGTCCACAGATGTACATGCTTAGCTGTCTGTTTTTACAAACTGGGGGCCGGCTGACTGTAATCTACTGTAGGTTGAAAAACTCACTATGGATAAGTACCTCATACAACCCCACTTCAAAAGATCTAAAATATTCTTTTTGAAATGGAAATTGAGGATTTAAACCTCTTTTAATGCTCACACACAGCACAGCACACACAGTGAAATTTAGACTCTGCATTTAACCCATCCTAGTATTAGAAGCAGCTATTTTACCCGGGGAGCAGTGTGGAGGTCCCGTGCCTTGCTCAAGGAAACCTTGGCAGTGCCCAGGAGGTGAACTAGTACCTCTCAAAGTATCAGTCCACACTCCATGCTTGATCCGTTGTGGGATGTGAACCGGTGACCCACCAGTTCCCTACTACCGCTTAAAAGATACTTTATTCATCCTCTTGGGGAAATGATGACGTGTATGATCTTTTTTAAGCCTTCTTCTTTCAGCTGCCACTCTGGCGGTGTAAAATCGACTTCTAAAATAATAGCAAATTAAAAATAATACAAAAACATAATTCAAAGCGATAAGCAGACTTGCTTTCGATACTGATAATCAACAAAATTTAGTTTGATAACGATTAAGAGTTTGAGGAATTGAAGAATGGCTGAATCCTGGCATCTCTGTTCTAGGTGCACAACGCTGATGCCAGAGACAGTATTTTTTTTAATGAACATTATCAACACTTTGTTAAGAGGTTACAGTGTGGATAGTATGTGAAAGATTTCTATATATTGTGTTGCAGAGATATCTACTGAAGTTAGCATGCTAGCCCCGCCCTGTCCTGTCTGTAATACCAGTTATTCCTGTGATAGTGAGTTACTGTAGCTCCAGTCTGACACCAGTACAGAGAGAGAAGAAGTGAAGAAGCTGCCCCGACTCAAACAGACTCAAGGGCGTGTCAATAAAACATCCATGATCTCTACAAGATTGATGGTTTGTTTCGATTAAATCCAAAGTGGCAGAAACAAGAAAATTAATCGCACCCTCGCCCTCACTGTTGGCGGGAGGCTGCCTTGCAGGGAGTAGAGCATGCAGCGACCGGGAGACGACCGATCTTCTGTTAGCAGTTAGCTCAAATTTAGCCGACTCCACGCCGGATCTTGAAACTTTTTGTTGCTGCCGTTACACAGGTTAGACCCTTGTAGACTGGTACCATTTCTGTGATATGTTGATGGTTAAAGTGTTTGAGGCATTTGAGGAAAAGTTGACAAACCACTTTTTCTGAAGGATTTGGGTGTGCTGAAACTGAATATTTTGTTTGCCAAAATAAATTTGGACGTTTTGGTACCGAAATTGGCAAAAAACAAAATGGCCGCCAAAAGAAACTTAAAGCGGCCATAACTTCTGAATGAAAGATGATAAAGCCACAATATTTGCGTCAAATACTGTTATTATTATATATTACTATTATATCAGTGGATTTCTCAAACCATTCTGCTTTCAATTCCCTAAACTGTGGTTCGGTGGGGCCTTCATTGATGTTGACAGGGATGATAGCTTCCATTGCTAGTTGTCAAGAACAAGTTGTCAGGAGCTGGTCCTCTCTGCCAAGCTGTAACTTCAGTGGCATGGAAAGTATTTTTTCCATCTAGAGTTGAATCGTTGATATCAATGTTGTCTGCTGAGAAGTGAACAAATCTTCCCTGCACTAAGTTAGGTGGGATGACAGTTCCATTTTCACGGTCCATGTTTTCCAAAGTTCTCTCGGCTAATGCTGTATCAATCCCGAGAATATCTGTGTAGCTAACAATGTGACCAGCACTGTGGAATAGCTCCACAATTTGTTTGGATCTAGTGCAGAGTTGATCTAAGGTCAACATGCTTTGGGGTCATTTTCTTTCCCCCACTAACACTATAGACAAGATGCTGTGCAATACTAAGCACCCTGGATATTTTGTGGGATTCTTCCTCATCATAATTCTGTTCGTCAGAATCTGCCTCTAGAAGTGATTGGCCTCCTAACAATTGGCGGATGAACATATAAACACTGAGTGGAACACAATCTATTGCAGCTTCTTCTTCACTTCCACACCGGAGTATGAAGGTTGGGACAATATATCTGATCTGAGTTTCAGTGCTAAATTCATCTTCTGCTTGTGACTTGAAGACAGGGATAGTAGTGGATCCTTCATCAAATTCCTGATTGTGTAATGCCCATTGATAGAATGGGATATGGCTGAATTTGACAGGGATGAGTATTGTTTGTCTATCAGGTGCAGCCTGGTCACGCAGTACAATAAATTCATAGACATCATTGAGCAAGGTAGATAGTTTGTCTTTAAATGTTGCTCGACGACTCAGAAAGGATTTGGGGATTTCAATGTCTGCTTCATTTGCATGTTCTTTGTAACGTAACCAAACTTGTTCTAGTTCCAAAACATGACCTTTATCTGCAGAAACCCTCAACTCCTGTCCAAGCCAGATCATGGCAAGATCCACATGTCTGTTTTCAACTTCAGCCTTGGATGTGTCTCGCAGAAACTTCTTTAAGCAATTTGGGTGGTAGCACCCATCTCCTGCCATAAGATCATTGACACCTGCTACACGAACACTGACCTGTTCCACATATTTTGCTGCTGAAAGAATTTGATTGCTTATGTTCTTGCTGCTAATAGCAGAAGTATTTTGCTTAATCTTGGTGTCCTGACAGAACATGCACAGTTTCCAATCCATAGGTTGTGAATGGCTGCGTAATCCTAAAGATCTACATTGTGAGGCATCAACTGTCTGAGGAGAAGAACTTGTTGATGGGGATTTGTCACGTTTCTTTAATCTCTCAATTGTTCCTTTATGTGTGTAATCGGAGTAGCATGATATATGCCACACCATTGTTGATGTACACCTTGGGCCAGTCTTAAAGGCTGATACTAGTCTCTCTACTGCCTCCATGTACCTGTAATCCTGTAATTTATGTCTTGCAGCAGTTGCTTGTTCCATAGACGTTAGGCCCTGTGGTGTTGCATTAAAGAGTACATCACATTTAGGATTCTTGGCAGATGATGCACAGATCAAAGGACACTGGAGTACACCGCTTCAAATTGACAACTGGATCCATGACTGCTTTTTAATCTGAAATGACACCCAAACGTATTAAATTTGGCATGATGGGCACTTTTGTTTTTGGCAAACCATTATACAAATAGAGCATGGCAACAGAATATTAGGTTTTGGCATACATAAATCCTTGAGATTAAGTGGCTTGCCAATTATTTTACAAAATTGCCTCATAAACTCTATTGTCCAAATCTAATTCGTAATTTTTCCATGCCACTCATGTTTGTTTACACCCGTATATATTGAACATATCTCTATTTTGGTGTGTTCAGTGCGTTGGTAGGCATCGAAAACATCGTATTTGACGCAAATATTGTGGCTTTATCAACTTCCATTCAGAAGTTATGGGCGTTTTAAGTTTCTTTTGGCGGCCATTTTGTGTTTTGCCAATTTCGGTACCAAAACGTCCAAATTTATTTTGGCAAACATGCCCAAATGCTTCAGAAAATGTGGTTTGCCAACTTTTCCTTAATTATGCTTCCAACATTCAGATTTCCTGAAAATTGTCCTCGTCTAATGTTGGAAAGGATGACAAAACAAAAACAAAGTAGACAGACCGACAAGCAGACAGACAGGCAGACAGGCAGGCAGACAGGCATTACACAGAAGTTAACAATACAGTCAATATATCACCACTAGCAAATCAGATATAGCTATAGAACACAATTGACAAAATAAATGAATACATTAGAATACTATAAAACTTAAAAATACAACAAATATGACAAACTACTACAACTAAAATATAAACATAACTGGCGACTGTACATTGTTTAGACCCAGTAGAAGAGGTGAAATACTGCCCCATATTTCTTTGCACCTTTAAGCACTTTACAATTTTGCTGATCATTCACCCACGCACACACACACACACTCGCACACCTGGACAGCTGAAGTTTCCTAGACCTGCCGGGCCTGAGCTACGTTGAGCTCTATCGATGTGGGAGAACAAAAAGAGATGCATCAATAAACACACATCAAATCAGTGTGTAATTCAACATTTGTCTGACTTATCTACAGGCCACGATCAACATGTGAGACGAGATGACAGCTGTCAATCGTACAAATCTCCTTCGAATCTGAAAGTGAAAGGTGTTCTGAAGGACAGTGACCGGAGGCAGTGCAGTACTTGAGATGTGCTTTAAGGCAGCACTTGATACACTGTCTAGACGATCACCACCAGCGGATGTCTGCTGGTACAGATTTAGGTTGTTTGGCCATTAATATACACTGTCCTGCATTCTGAATCCTCCGCAGGGAGGTGTGATTTCAGGTTACAACCTCTAAACTAATTTTAATGTCCCTGTGTTACCCAGAAAAAGTGACCCAGCAAAGTTGTAAAATATGAATCTGACTGTAATATAATTATTACATGAACATAATTAATTTGCTCTCTGAAGTGACTCAGAAATGTCAATTACACAGCTATATCTATCCAATGGTGGTACACATGAGCCACTGGTCATACCAGCCTGAGTGGGGCTGCAGCAGCAAATCCCCTGAGTGTATAGAATTGTGTAAGAGTGTGTGTTATTGCTCATTCTTAATTCTAAACTTTTCCCCATCCTGCTCATCCTCCCCACGCTCCTCTTCTTCTGTAGTCCCCAGGTGAACTGATGATAGAGGCTGCCCCCCCCCCCCATTCTTTATCAGCAGTTTATGAGAAATAAATGATTCTATATCATTTAATTAGCTAATTCAAAACTTCAAATGAATCATGCTAATCCGGCCCGACATGATCTACTTTCTCCATGTCTCTGAGCACCAACACAATTAAAAAAGAGGAAAAATAAATATAAGAGACACAAGAGCTGCTTGGCTTCATGGGGAGTTCATCTTGGATCCATTTTAATGCGCTGTGTGGGATACAATAATGTGTATTAAGGGGCAGCAGAGGGGGACGATTGCCCTAGCGTTTTATCCTGATAGCACCAGAGTGTCCAGTTCCACGACACTCCCACACACTTGATTGGCGTTACCCTCTGTGGTGGCGCTAATCAAGGTTTGGAGAAGGTGTATATCCTTCAGTATATACAGAAGTTTTCAGTAGACTAACACAGACACGTGCGTGTACCCACATCTCTATTCCAGATTTAGATCTCACTTTCAATATTGGATTTAATGTTGGTAGATTGACTTACACTTTAATTCCGTGGTTCTCAAACTTTTTCTGTCATTCCCTACTTTGGTGAAAGACAATTTTTAGCAATTCTACCCCCAAAAAATGACATCAAGAACATGAACTTTTCTTTCAACCTTTCTTTAATTCAATTCAGATTTGGAAATAAAATAACAAAACCTCCACTTGAACTTAATTAAAGCATTTTGTTTATTGACGTGAGTGGGCATGCTGGGTCTCATACTGCCAGAGTTTTCAGAGAGAAACTACACACTGGTCTCTCTTCATCTTTCACCGCATTTGCTGTGAATCCGAGAGCAAGATAGGCTTCGTCATATTTTCTTTTGATTACCGTAAGCAGAACCTGTTTTTTTTTTTCTTCGTCTTGGAACCATTAACCGTCCGTACTGTAAACCTACAAACTATCTGTCTGAATAAACCCCCATTGTTATTGTGAAAGCACAATTCATTTATTGTTCCGCTATCAAGAAGATTATGAGGTTTCCCCGTCCACCTGTCATGACTCTGCGGCTTTAACTGTTTAATAGGCTACATGTATATGAAACTGCCTTTTGGAACCTTTTGAATTGTCCTGAACTTTTCATTCTAGCGCCATCATCAGGTCAAAATTTCAATTTGTCAATTACTTTGGTTTCTGAACAAATACCTGCCAAACTAACATCCCCACCAGCCTCAGCTGTACCTTGTGTTTAGACCTAATTCGCAAATGTTAGCGTTTTAACATGCTAAACTAAACATTGCTATTTAGCTTAAAAACCTCATACCGTGTGCGGGCCCGCCGGCGGGCCCAGCAGGAATTTTATTGAGCCTGTACATGTGCATTTTCTAATAAAAAATAAATAAAAATAATAATAATAATGTTTTTGGAAAGCTTAGAATCTCGTCTATTTTAATATGGAGATGATAATCACAACAGCGGTACAATCAGCTCCTCAAACTAGCAAATCAAAATCATAACTTTGAGCCAACTTACCTATAAAGCCTCATAAATATCCTCTTTTCAGCAGTATTTTGAAAAAGACGCTCCTAAGGCATTGCCAGAGGTCCACACGTTCGTTTCCGGGAAAAAGATATCCACTGTGAACATCGTCACATCGATAAATGTCCATGAACAGGTGTTGCAATCTGTGATATCAGCTGATCGATTTTTACATTGTGTGATCATAAACAGTCATAAATTAATATCTCGTGCGCTCATCACGGTACAGACACTTCCTGGTTTTAGCGCGGGCTCTCAGCGTTAGATTGACACGTCATTTATGCCAATCGGAGCTTTGATGGGTTTTTTAAAACCTTCATGAGCCAATGAGTGTCAACTTGATAAAGACAGTGCCCACCCACTTCTTTCATTGGCAGGCTGCGCCAGGAGCAGCTCAGCGTCCTGGGGCGCGCGCATCGTATAGACATGTTCGTTAGATGCGTCACTTCCCATGGTTTGTTTTTTCAAAATAACATTTATTTTCAAAATAATATTTATTATTTATTGTTCAGAAGAAGATACAAAAAAAACATAAAATATTAGAAAAAATGTCTTTATACTTCCCTTACTCTGTGTGATTACTACTAACAGGGAATATGGGTATATAATAGTTATTTATAAATAAATAAAAATAATATTTTATTAATAAATATTATAATATGTACAAATTGCACAGTTGGTGTACGCCTGATGTTACTCTTAGAAAAATATGTCTAATAAATTAAGTTTTTATCCCTTTTTATCTGAAATTTGGTGGTGAACTTGATAACACTTGGTTCTATGTTTCTATTGTGTATTTCAGGTCTGGACTACCAGCTATATCCATCTTCAGACATATTTTTCAACAACAAACTTCCGACGGAGTATATTTTCTTCAAATTCAGTATATTGAGACCACTATTACTCAGTACCAGAAGCACTTGGAGTGATTCTTCACGGTTTTGCAAGAACAATAAGAGAGTTATCTTTTGAATGAGACCAAAATTATGCAGCTGGTGCAAATGGTTGAAGATCAGCTTTCAATTTACTTTGGGTATGTCGTTTGTAGGTATTTTCGGGTAAATTCGCCCACACTATAAGAGGTTTTAAAGTAGTGTTGTGCCCAAGTAAAGCTGAACAGAACCACTGTTCTGATTATTTTAATGTTATTTACTACAACTTTTCAAGTCAAGCCCACAGCAGATGTAGCAGCAATCGGTATCAGCCTTTTAGCTACCAATAAGCACAACTAAATTAAATATATTATATATTCTAGATGACAAAATTCAGATGACAGAGACTCAAATAGATAGATGAAATAAAATGAGCTGACCCTTCTCTAACGGATCTGGGCAAACCAGAGACTCAGGAGCCGAGAGACACAGGACAAGGTAAAGGTAAAAAGTCTTTACTCAGAGAACTTGAGGTCATACACAGGGAAGCAAAAATACAATAACCGAGGAATAAAGCGGAGATAGAAGCTAAACACTGGGAAATGCTGCATAGCTATGGATAAGGACGAACAAAGACAATCTGGCAGGGGAACCGGCAAAACGAGTGAGAATATAAATGGGGAGAATTTATGGCAAAATCAGGGGCGAGTGAGTAAGTGAGGGCAGGTGTAGATAATCAGGGAGATGCACGACGGCACAACAGGATAATTTAGTGTTTGAAAATGAAAGCAGAAAATCAGGATGTTACATTGTCCAGATTTTGAAATATTCATCCCTGATATTTTTGCCTCCACCACTATACAGTAGAAGTGAATTTATTTTTAAAAAGGAAGTTATTTCTGGCCTTACAGTGCAATAATAAATGTTCAGAGACTTAACTGTTGTAGTGCAGATGAATCACTCAGATGAATTGCAGTCTTGCCCTGCAGCTATTTTGGAGTGTGTTGAAAGTGTAACATCTGCTGTGGGTAGCGAAGAAACAAGCGGGAACTGTGTTCCTCTGATATCTGTTCACTTGTTAAGGTTTTATTTTCCCTGTGGGGTTTCAACATTCTAAACTGGTACATGAAGAAGAGGCACATTATTGTATATTGGTGCTGTGGCGATGATGCACTAAATGGCACACCTTTCCATCAGGAATCCGACTATGTCAAAGGAATGCAATGCTAAATTGGTGGAGCACTCATAAAGTCTTTACATAAGCCTGCTGAGACAGTACAAAGGAGATTTATTTTTAATTTATTTGATCATTCAAGAGGCCATGTTCTGATATATTTAGCTAACTATTTTCAGATGTGTCAGTTCCTGTCACTGCATTTATTTCTTCTTCTATTTTTGGGGGATTGTGTTTATTACAGTGACAGCAGACATGTGACAGGAAATGGGAATGACATGAAACACAAGGTCCATGGTCGGACTCGGACCAATGAATGCTGTTCCTCTTTTCTATTTGATGAAAAGTAAATCTGTTCTACATGTTTGAGTACAATAGAATACAATACAATAGCACTGAGTAGAGGGGAGCCCTGAATATAATTAGTTTTTTCATTAGTGGGTGACACATTAACATGGACTATACATCATAAATTACAGACTCCACAATATGTCTCATTGACATGAGTATATTAACCTAGGGGGGGCTCTATTGACACCCTGCCATCTCTCATTGAGTATGCATACTGTCATCTAAAAACAGATGTGTAAGACTATGCACCATCTCTGTAAAATATAAACTTAAATAATAAGGTATTAAAAGTAGCTTTGGACACAGGACCCTTCAACAACACAAAGTCTTTAGTAGCGCATTTTCTTAAACATTTGTGTCACGGTGCATTTCATAAGAGGACCCAAACACAGAACATACAGCAGGCAGGTTGAAGCAAGTTTTAATTAACAGAATTCTGGATTAACCCTTGTGCAGTCTTAACATCCTGTATACTTCCCTTGTCCTAAGGGTAAAAAATGACCTGCCTCCACTAAACCTCTTAAAAAAAAACACAATACAACAAAACTGATCCAATACAAAAAACACAAAAGAAAAGCACTTAAAACTAAACTCCGGACAAACCAGAATGGCATGAGGAAAATCCACAAAGGAACAAAAGGATGAACACGGACAAACTGACCAGACCAGGAAATATTGACAATGAACTGAAAAGGACCAATAGGGAACACACAGGTATATACAGTATAT
Source organism: Cottoperca gobio (assembly GCF_900634415.1). Classification (NCBI taxonomy): domain Eukaryota; kingdom Metazoa; phylum Chordata; class Actinopteri; order Perciformes; family Bovichtidae; genus Cottoperca; species Cottoperca gobio. The sequence goes on along the minus strand of NC_041378.1, from coordinate 18,171,435 downwards.
ACATAAGAACATGGCACAGCTGGAGCAGATAGGCAACATCCCAAGGGCAGCAGGGTGATTAGACACAAGTGGATCAAATCAGGGCGGGAAAACACACATAAGGCAGGAAGTAAACCCAGACATGACACGTGAGGAGACTGAACTTCAAAATTTAAAAGGAAACTGACTGAACAAAAACCCAAGACCATGACAATTTGCCATTAAATCAAATTTCCTGGAGCTATTGGGGTCCTACGATGGATGGGCGTAGCTTGCTGTGTGTGTGTGTGTGTGTGTGTGTGTGTGTGTGTGTGTGTGTGTGTGTGTGTGTGTGTGTGTGTGTGTGTGTGTGTGTGTGTGGACCTGCATCCCACCATCTGTGTGGAGAGGGCACATTTGTATATTGCAGCTCCAGCACTCCGTAACCAAAAGAGCATCTTAGATGAAGCTCAAATTAGCCGTGACTACGTTAGCTAGGGTGCTAGCTGTTAATTGCTTCACTGAGAGAAGGTGTGATGATGAAAGAGAGGGGGAGAAAAGTGAAATGGAAGATATTTGGTTTCATGCCACTAAGATCTTCATTTACTTATGCATGCTTGTACACTTTTGTGGCAAACATGCTAATGCATTAGGAAACCTGTCCCTCCTTTTTAGTCCTGCAGGTGAACCACATCATCACGCCTGTCAGCCATGACAGAGCATAATGAGTTATCTCCCCAATATCTCCCGTACAACATTTCCACCTCAGCGATCCTTTTGATTTTAAAACTCATTGTAAAGCTCCTGCTTTGATTTGGATTTGTTGCCAAGCATATAGTCTGGAAGAAATATTCACATTACTTTAGTAAAACCAGCAATACCACTCAGAGACAATACTCTCAGTGTTTTACTATTATATATTATGTTATTGGATTAATATTAGTGCTGCAATAATTTGTATGTAGCGCTGTACTGCTGTGAATGCTTATGGTTGTGCTAACTTTAACTCATTGATGTACTGTTGGGCAGTTTAATCTACAACAATGCATCATATTCTATAAGATCATCTTATGTTTGTAGCGTTGCTGTCCTGTGAGAACCACGTGTCTCTAAATAAGCCTCTGTGACGTCACTCATAGGTTTCTGAAGAGCCGTTGTGAAGCTCAAAGTTGGTGGCTCCAACAAACTCCATGCTAATAGCAAAATAGGCAATTTAACAATTGTTCTATTTCTAAGACTTTGATGTCTAATGGGGCCTAATAGGCTTAGGGAGTAAAGTTAGTCTCACTTCCTGACTGTGAGGGGAAGCGCGGTCAAGCACAGGCACATTTCAACAGCATAGTATCACAGTGGAAGAAAAAACTGACCGAAAAAGCCTCAATGTATCCCCTTCAAGCCAGTCTTGCACAGAAAGTCTCCCACACATGCTTCTAATTCACTTGCCGGATGGACCTGGAGAAAGAGCAGGAGCCAGGTTTTTCTAAATGGAAAAAATCATATAGCCATGTGATGAGGAATGGCTGTGCTGAGGCATCAGGTAGGGAAGACCATATTATAGTGCAGGTTTATGAATGATGTTTCTCCTTCATGTAGCCATGCCATTCCTCCTCAGCTGTCCCCTCATCCTTTCCCCCTGGTGAGTTATCTTCTCCATCTCGTCAGAGGGTTCATATTCATACTCAATCCCTCCCACCGTGTCGGAGGGCAGCGAGCTTGTGTTCTTGGCTTCTTCGCCTCCTCTCTGTGTCCGCACCTTTAGATCAACCCCTCTTAGATTGCCTGTCGCTCTGTTCCAGTGGAAAGCATCCCGACCCCTGTGTGTGACCCTGTTGGAGAGACATGTAGAAACGATGGCAGCTTAACTCAAGCATGGAAATTTGACATGTGTTTGAGTTGAGAATATGTGAAGAGGTTTGATTTGCAGCTCAAAGTGACCCAGCAAAGACATACATGTTGGGGTGAAATCAGCTGTTGGGTGGCACAAATATAGTCATGGCTTGTTGTTTGTGGAATATATATGTAAGTAAACACCACCATGTTTTTTAATATGAAATATGTACATCTAAAATATCTTAAACGGTTATTATATATTACTGGATCATCAAGTTTAAAAGTCTTGGATTTGGGTAAGCATTTTCTAGAAAAGCGGAACGGAACAGAATACATACACCCGTAGCCAAAAGGTTTTGAGAATGACACAAGTATTGGTTTTCACAAAGTTTGCTGTTTCAGTGTTTTTAGATCTTTTTGTCAGATGTTACTCTGGTATACTGAAGTATAATTACAAGCATTTCACAACTGTCAAAGGCTTTTATTGACAATTATATTAAGTTTATGCAAAGAGTCAACTGTTCTTGGATGGTTGGGAGAAGTTGCTCTCGGAGGATGTTTTGGTACCATTCTTTATTCATGGCTGTGTTTTTAGGCTAAATTGTGAGTGAGCCCACTCCCTTGGCTGAGAAGCAACCCAACACATGGTCTCAGGATGCTTTACTGTTGGCATGACACAGGACTGATGGCAGCGCTCACCTTTTCTTCTCCAGACAAGCTTTTTTCCAGATGCTCCAAATAATCGGAAAGGGGATTCATCAAAGAAAATGACTTTACCCCGGTCCTCAGCAGTCCAATCCCTGAACCTTTTGCAGAATAGCAGTCTGTCCCTGATGTTTTTCCTGGAGAGAAGTGGCTTCTTTGCTGCCCTTCTTGACACCAGGCAATCCTCCAAAAGTCTTTGCCTCACTGTGTGTGCAGATGCACTCACACCTGCCTTCTGCCATTGCTGAGCAAGCTCTGCACTGGTGGTGCCCCGATCCCGCAGCTGACTCATCTTTTGGAGACGGTCCTGGCGCTTGCTGGACTTTCTTGGGTGTCCTGAAGCCTTCTTCACAACAATTGTAAATGGTTCTTTTAAAGTAAATTTAAAAGAACAAGTACATTTTCATGGCAAAGAGGTACCGTATTTTCCGCACTATAAGGCGCACTTAAAAGCCTTTAATTTTCTCAAAAAGCGACAGTGCGCCTTATAATCCGGAGCGCTTTATATATGGATTAATTCTGGTTGTGTTTACTGATCTCGAAGCGATTTTGTGTGGTACACGGCGCTCTGTCAAAATGTTTTAGTACGACTTTTGTAAACTACAAAGCCGCACTGTGCTGCCTATTTCTATGTTTATAGAGTTGGGACATGTTTTTTGACTCAGAGTGAGCGCTCCTTGGTTTGTTGGTTTGCTGGGGGCGTGTCAGAGTGAGCGCTTCTGCTTTGCGAGGATCTTTGTTTACGGAGCTGCGAGATCAACACGTGGAGCAGAGACGCTAAAAAACTGTGTTTGTGTCTGTGATGCTTGAGCCTTGGAAACTATTTGTCTTTTTACGAAGTAAAATAAGAACAGTAAAGTCAAGAAAGCAAACCTTGCATCTTCATTGGAGGACTTTTGCATGTTAGCTAACTGTCTAGCTACGCATAGGGATACGCGCTGTACTTGCATAACACGCACCGCTTGCAGCATTACGGCTACCGTAGTCAGGAGCGTCGCGGAGTAATACATACTGTGCTTCACCATAATATTACAGTGTGTGTGTATAAGGACCCCAAAATGGCACCTGTCAAGAGACACGCTTACGACGCGGACTTCAAACTCAAGGCTATCAGTCACGCAGTAGAACATGGGAATAGAGAGAATTCAACATTAATGAATCAATGGTACGGAAGTGGAGGAAGCAAGAAGATGACGTTTGATTTGGCGGTATCAGACTGTTTTTTTTACGTGTTACAACTGAACAAGGTTGGGAGTTATTGTGAATACGCTCATTAACGTTTGAACAATGTTGAGTTATTGTGAACACGTTTAATAAAGTTTGACTGACTGACTTATCTGACTGTTTTGTTTCGCTTAATGCGCCTTATAGTCCGGTGCGCTTTATATATGAAAACAGATCGAAAATAGACCATTCATTGACAGTGCGCCTTATAATCCAGTGCGCTCTATAGTGCGGAAAATACGGTACTTCTGCAATCTTCCTAACATTGTGGAGTATTGTGCAAATTGCCATCATAAAAACTGAGGCAGCAGACTTTTTTATTTTTATACAATTCTTTTTCATTTTTATACAAAATGTGAATTTGTATGATTCTTAAAACTTTTGGCCACCGGTGTACATGTTTGGATGCTTTGAATGTTTAAATATAGCCTAGGTGGAACTCATTGTAACACAAGTTTTATTTTTATTTTTTATTTTCAATTTCATAGCACAAGAGATGCTTTTGAATTATATATTGTGACCTATTGCCTTTTTTGGAAATGTATTTTGTTCATTTTAGTACAGAATATAATTTATTTTCCTTATTTTTATAAAAATAATTGTGGGCAAAATGCTCCATCGGTCCCCTAAAAGAAGATTGTGTTTGTCTTTGACACTTGCACTTCTGTCCGTTCAAAAATAAATTAAACTCACTGTATCAAACTCACATCAAACCGTGACTCGTAAACCGGGGTACGAGCTGAACTCTGACTTCGGTGTAACCCCTACGAAGTATAATAATCTAAGTGCTCTGTAATCTCTGTATCTTTAAATGTTTTGGCCAAATATCTTTTCGATTGATATTAGGTTAGTTTAACAATGAAGCTTATAAAAGTGTTTCTTAATTAGTTGTTACTGATGGAGGCATAAAGCAGATGTTAACAGTTATCTTGCCTATGTTAGCTTCATTTCTATGGCCACGATATGGCCACAGAAATGACATACAGTATCATCACCTTTTAATACATCTTATAACATATGATGTTTTCTTGGTAAGCCCATCCCGCAGATACAGTGCAACATTAGGATGGTGTTTCTTGTCACTTTGCAAATGTATGACCAATTTTCATTCTGCTTTCAGCTCTGCTTTTGCATCCTCCACAACATTCAGTAACTTGTGACTTTTGTCTGTCTGCTGTTTAATGCTGGGCGCAAAATATAAAATCCCAAAAACCATGAGGTAAAGGACGCCGATACCAAGAGAGCTGTCAGGAACTGCATATTTAGGTAAACTACCTTTGGGTTCAACACCACATACAAGTAGCCATGTTGTCCATTGTTAATATAAAAATATTGGTTATAGCCATTTTGAGTTACTTCAACCTATATAACTTTTTACTAAGTGATATTTTTTTATTTTGTTTTTATGTTACTTGCGATCAGTTACCCAACTAGACAAAGTTATTCTTAAGTACAAGAGGCAGTGTGCAAGTGTTCTAGCAAAAGCAATTCATTCAATTTAGACAATTTTATATTGCAGGTATTCAAGAAAGTGCAAAACCAATTTAAAGTGATAAGTGGTACAAGCATGAACATGTTTAACACTGCAGCTCAAAAATGAACAAAGCGTTATTATTTATCGTCGCTGATAAGGGAAGGTGTGTAAGATTGCTAAGAGTATTCTGATGGCTTGTATTTTAGAGATGCTATAATACACTTCCCTCTCCTGACGCTGAAACTGTGCCATTGAAATAACTAATTTGGTTTGGTTCAGCACACACAGTAATGGCTACGCTCTCCGTCGATGGCATTGTGCATTGATTGCGTTGTCAACTTGTTGTTATTCCTTTTCAGAAAACAAATGGCAATTTAAGTCGCCGCTCGTTTACATCAGATTTTTTTGACATGCCTTTTTTTTCCTTGTTCTGTCTTACTCGCTCCTCCATTTGCTCTATTCTCTGTGCTATTTAATGAGGATCTTTGTACGAGCAAACAAATCCTCGGCTTGCTCTTGTGCTGACATTGCTGTCACTTCAACAGCATCTGTTTGGATTCTGTTGGCGTCTTTTGATCTCTATAAGTATAAACCGCAATATTTTGAGGACTCTATAAAGGTGCACGTGTCTCAGTCAAGTATTTGATCAGTAAAGTGATTTTAAACTAAAAGTAAATTTTCTTCCTTTTTGGCAAGAAAGAAATCCTTTATGAAATGTAGGTTAATAAACCCTTTTTAAAATGAATCCAGTAGTTCACAGTATCTTCTTCTTCAACCGTGTAAACTCTGCTGCCTCTCTCCAGCGACGTGCAGAAGAACTTTTGCCCTGCGGTGAAGGCTTTAAAAACATGCTGCTTTCAGATGCGTGCACCCGCTGTCTGTGAGGCCTGACATACCATGTTGAGGAGATGGATTTGGGTAATGGTCCATCAGCAGTCTGCGTATTAAGCTGTCGCACAGAGTAACCCACAGAGAGAAAGGGAACAAGAACAGGACCCAGGAATCCCACAGACCATTGAATGGGAGGAGGTATTCCCCTCCACGTCATTCTGGTGCTCATTTCACTTAAAGGCTGCTGAGAAACATTTGATTATGTTGTAATGGAGATAAAAGCTTTGTCACGGTGCATAACATTGAAAAGAAATGGCAGTGTGATAAAATGGCATTTTCAGTTAGCATTGAAAAATATTATTTTCATTAATTTATCTCGGTATATCTGGACTTGTATCACTTAATTGTTAATTTTATCGTCTATGAATTAAGTTAGGATTTGCTTGGCTAACATTCGCCAGAAATATCTTTGCTTTTATTGATTTATTTATTTGGAGATAAACCGTCAAGGTTAGTAAGAAATCTTTGTGAATGTGTACAATAAACAGACAGGGAGTGTTTATTGATATGTATATATACATATAATATGCAGCTGCTGCATGATCTGTTTAGAGACTAATAACAAAGAAAAAACAAGCGCATATAGATAAAAACATCAGTCAACTTCACGTAATGTGTTTTATTTTTATTTTGTGAAGACAACACAGATATAATGGGTTATGGTTTGACTTGTCATGCCATTAACTTTAATAGAAGTGACAATGGAACAACATTGGAATGCTGTCACGATGACGTAATGACCCGTCCATCTTTAATATATTCCTTGTTGCAGTGTATGGTAATGACGTCAGCTGACAGGAAATGAACATGGACCCAATCTGTTGCCTAGCAATGCAATTCCAGTGAAACAGTCTATGCTCACCATGAGCACACTGACTGTCTTAGCAACGGTTGCTAAGCTACCATACATAGTAGATCCAGTCAGTTCTGCATTTGAGTTTGAGCATTTTGTGCGCTCATCTCTGCAGTACTACTCACTGTGAGAAGACATGAACTTAACATACGTTTTGGTTTTCTTATGTGACTGATTGATTGCATTGCATGACAAATCCATATATGTTCAGAACTTAAAGAAATGAAGGTCTAATCATTTAAAGTTTATATTTTATTTACTGTGCATATGTCCTACTGCAAGCCAAAACCAGGCTGAATAGATTTTCTATTTTTCACTCTGTGTATTAAGTATTGATAAATAATTTATCAAGCATTTTCCCTTTCTATATTTATACCAGCTCTTTAGTAAAAAAGCTGCAGCTGCATGGCTCAGCACTATGTGGACTCAGTATCATCAGTGGGATTCAATTTAAAGGGCCTACGAAATGATATTTCGTCAGTGTTATTGGGCTTGGTATATGATAGCGGTTGCATATCTATTGTGAAATGTGCCATATATATATTTTTAATATTGATGTAATCGTAATAAATCACGAGCATAAAAATGACTTCCGCTAACAACAATTGATCGCTGCGCCGAGAGCATCCACTTCGGATTTCGCAATGTTCGGGCGATGACGTCACAAGTATAATACAGCCGCCGCAAGTAGAATACAGCGTCTGCGTTACAGCCGCCGCCAGTGTTCATCTGTGTTGAAGCGTCCAGCAAAGACTGCTGTCAATTATTACGAGAAAGAATGGACAACAATCGATCGTTAAGGATAATTGTGAAGCGATGTGTTGTATGGGGATGTGGGGCCGTCTCCAAATCTAGCTTTCTGTGGCTAAAAGATGATAAAATGTTGCGTTTATGGACAAGACAAGTGCATCGATGAAACCGACGATTTGTGGGCAGCACTTTGAGAGATCGTGTTTCGAACAAACTATGCTCGCCAAGGAAATGAGATTAAAAAATAATTTAAAACTGAACGCAGATGCTGTGCCTACAATACTGCCGAGACCCCAGCCAGCACAAGCCAGCACGCCGACTCAAACACATCCGCCGGTGCAGAGTCCTCCACCAAAGAGATGACGAAATGCATTCGCCAAAAGGGAGAGAGCAAAGGTAAGCCGTGCTACTTGTTTACTGTATTTATTGTTTCAAGTATAAAGCCATAATCGGTCTAGGCCTACTGTATGTAACGAGTTTACATACAAATGTAAACTGTAATGTAATTGTTTCCTAAATTTCCCTCGGGATGAATAAAGTATCTATCTATCTATCTATCTATCTACACCAGGCCCTAGCCAATATCTGTGTGTTATTGTTTGTAGTATTAATAACTTTAGCTAATTACACTTCATTAGCTTAATTAAGTATAGATTCAATGTTTATAACAGGCTTCCCCATGTTATTCTGTAGTTTGAGTAAAAGCGTGAGTCTATTTAACTTTTAACTATCACCCTATTATTACAGAGGTATTGAAACATTGGTGAATGAAGCCACTGACAGAACTGAGGATACCTGTATGATCAGCGACCATCTATTGGACATCCACACTGGGGAGGAAGCTGTGTGTACACCAGTAAGTATACAGACTGTAGGTCATCTGTACATTACAGTTGTAGTACCAGTAGACCTGCACATGACGTGTTAAAAATACAATCACCACATGCATGTACATAATTCATATATTTGTTTAATTTGATATCATTGCTCTCTCAATCAATTCAACCACATCTTTTATTATGAATGTTATTAGATATTTTCTTTACGCAGACATGTATAAACATGCAATACAATTTCAAGCTGGTTTGAAAGATTTATTTGTAAAGTTGTGTTTTATACATGTCAGAAAGAAATTGCTGTGCAGACGGATCCCCCTCCACGGACACACCACAAGTCCATGCAGGTGTGACCAAGCGTCAGGTCAGCTGGACTGCAAGTTCCAATCCAGGTTGGTTGTTCCAAAGGTCAGCATCATAATATATATATATATATATATATATATATACACACACACACATACATACATATTACATATAATTCTTGATTATAAAACATATTTTTTGCAGAGTATGTTACTGAACTCTTGACCGAGACTCAATGCTTTGTGCCAAGACAATGTTGATGAGGAACCTTTCGAAGTCCCAGATCCACTCAGCAGTCGGTGGAAGGACCAAACAAGAGGGATGCTGTTTAGCTGTATAGAAGCAGATTCAATCACTGAACTGACATTGTGTTTTGTTATTGACTCCAATAAAGTGCTGATACTTGAACGACGTGTAGTTGTCAGATGGAAACGTAGCACAGATCTTTTGAATGGCACATGATGGCATTCTGTGGTTCTTACCAAGTATTCCCCAACAGAATCTCACCGGCGGTATGCCACATAGTGATACATTCTGTAAAATACAAGATAATACATAATAATACTAATAATAAGCTTTATTTGTATAGCACCTTTCATTCAAGAATTGCAGCCCAAAGTGCTTCACAGCAAAAACATAACAATTAGTACAAGGACAGAATAAGATCATTTACAGTACAATAATCAAGGTGTAGATGTAAATGAGTCTGAAGTACCATTATAAAAATAGCCGAATTAAAATAGTATAAAGTAGCAGATAAAATAGCAGAATTAAAATAATATATAGCAGAATTAAAATTGTATAATAGCTGAATTAAAATAGCAGATAACGCGTTATGGTTATGTCAATGGTAATCACTTCAACCTTATTTGCTTATTTATCTATGTATTCTGTAACTTTGCCAGAGTGACCATTCGACTTCCCATAAATATATCAAAGTTTCTGAGCTCTACACATTACACAAGAAACTTACTCATTACGTGGCTGATCACCTGCTTGTTGTCTGTCCCTCTTCAAATACCTTTGGTAGGCTGTCTGCAACACCCAAACACTTTGATTAGAATCCTGGGTGATCTGTTATGCAGGTTATGTTTGCACCATGTCCATCATATTCATTGAATTCCTCCATGACATCCTTTTCTTGGCAGCAGCTCTTCAATTGCTTCCATAATTGTACAGTTTTCACATGTACACCTAAATGTACAAAAGAAGAGTGGTAAGGACATGTACACAATATGCAATATCCAGAACAAGGCCAATATTAACGTCATCTTAAATTCATACTATTTATATGCCTGTGTTGACAACAGGCTCATAAGCACTATAGGTGAGACGCTCAGTAGGCAGACTATACTTTATAAAACAGCGCTGTCCTCCGGTCTGTTTGTTAGCTAATAGCTAATGCTTTATATACAGCTCGTAATATATGACGTTTGACATCAGACACAACGATAGAATCTCAACCGCAGAAACTTCGAGAAAGAATCAAGCTTTACGGATGTTGATGGGTCCAAGTAGAGCAGGTGTTCTCAATGGGGACGTTCAGAGGACGTCGGGGGGCACTGGAAGCAATTTTTGTGAAAGGGGGGCGTTCACGTGTATTTGGGGGGCGTTTGTAGGCTATGCTATGTTGTTGAATCTAATATTTGAAAAAAAGAGCGAGGCAAAGTCCTTGTATGTGAAAATTTCACCATGAACGTCGTGTAATTGACTTGGTTACATATTTACAAGAGGGGTGTTCCCCTGATGGACTTCCCCTGAAAGCACCGTGCGTCCAGCATCCAGACACACAGTAGCTGTGTCTCACACACACAGGGGCTGTAGACCGAATACGTCACAGCAGCCGCAACAGGGCCGTCCCATTTCGGAGACTCAATGCGCCCAGAGAAGTTATTTTCTGACGAAAGATGGCGCCCCTCGAACCAGCAGTAGCGGCAAATGGATATACTTTTAAATGCAAGTATTGGGTTTTAACTCGCTCGAATAGCTAACGGAACAAGTGTTTTAAAATCAAAGGACCTTAAAACATACAATGTTCGCTAAAATGATATGTTACGTTAGCGGCGATGCTAGCTAAGCTAGCTGTTTGGAGCAGCTGTACTGTGCAGGCTGGCTGCAGTTAGCCTTTGAAAGTAGAACTTTTAAGACCTTAACTTTCAAACCTAAGAGTCTTAAATGTTGATTTATATTTTACATAGATTGTGGCGATTGTATAGTGATAATTTATACTTCATATTACCCGCTTGGTTTTCTGACAGTTGAATATCACTTAAGTCCAGTGCAATCGTTGGTTGATGATACATATATTATTATTTATAATATGTGGACTTATTTTGGAATTTAATCTTCTTTTGTTTAGTGGTGTATAGATAAACTTGCTCTAACATTTTATTTTGTTTCAGGGAGAAGGAGACGGAAGTTTGAATGTCTGACCTGTTTCTGATTGGCTGCAGTCTATGACACCGATTAAAGTTTGAATCTCAAACTTCTTACCGTTGCATTTAACACTTTAACTTTTTTTTTGCTCCCTGGGTACATGGCATATTAGGGAAATTGAAGGTAAAAACATTTTTGATAGGGGGGCGGTAAGGGACGTGAATAATGGATAGGGGGGCGCTGACCCAAAAAAGGTTGAGAACCACTGAAGTAGAGAAATAATTGAATATTCAGGGATCGAGCAATTAGCAGACTAGTCCAGTTCATAACAATTCTCGCTAGCAAGCTAACGATAGCTATCGATCTATTTACGATCGAGGATAATGTTACGTTTTGTTATGATGTATTTACTATATATTGAGAAGTTCTATGAACTATAGTCAAATGTATATACCTGTCTGTGTTCTGTTGCCGCACAGGATCTCCGCCAAATCCAGGATCACTGTCACCATCATCTGCATGTTCGCTCCTGTCTGTCTCCATCTTGAACACTGTGTCTCGAGCTGCTCTGTTTCCACCACGTTAAACTCGCCTGCATAATCTAAATCCACGACACCGGCATCCTCTTCAATAAACTCCTCTTCTTGGAGGTGCAACGAGTGACAACTCACTGTTACTCGATTCTGTCGAAATATCCGAGCCAGAGTCCGACATCACCACGTCTGCCGTGTTGTCTGTGTATTCAACTGGTGGACTGTGTTCTACTTGTGACGTCAGAACATGGCGTCGGCTGTTTCCGGTAGCAGCGATGTCAACATCGGTGGTCGACATAATAAATCGTGATTTATTAAATACTGCGATCATTGTGTCATAAATAACACATCATTTTACAACACAAATAGCATTTACTATCATCAGTAGAATTTCATGTTTATCATTTCGTAGGCCCTTTAAACTACTATATACCCAGGTTTGTCTGACTGAAATGAGCTACATTGAATTCAATTCCTCAAGAAAAGCATAAATATGTAAATATATATATATATATATATATATATATATAATATATATATATATATATATATATATATATATGTGTGTGTGTGTGTGTGTTTTTTGTGGAGATGGCTCAGTTGTCATTACGTGACTTTGATCACGTCCCATGCAGTACTAAAGCTGGGAACACGATTAAATTAAGTAATAAATTAACACCTACAAAGACTTGAAACCTCACACAAAACGTTGGTTTAAGGATTTCGAGGACACAAGGATAATTTATTGTGATTCTGCGACATGGTTTCACAACAAAATGCAGTTATAGCCAAGTCCACTAATGCTACACAAGAAAACCAAAATAGTAGTGCGTTCCTGTAGTGCATTTTTATTTGCATCAGGACAAATGTGAACAGCAACAACAGAAACAATGGTGAAGATCTGGTATCTTAACATTAAACATTTTATCTCAGGGAAACATTGTCCTTCGATTTTGACGTTTGGGCACCAAGCCTCGTTGATGAAGAAACAACCGCCTCCTCACGTCCCACAGGAGTCCTGCGCCCTGACGATCCGCCTATCAAGAGCAATAACGTTGATCCGGGATGCTACGATGGAGCAAGGTCTCTGTAAATATGTGTTAGCCTGAGTCTTATTTCATCCATCTTATTTCCCTACGATCGGAACAGCCAGGACTAGGCTGTGTAGTGAGTGGACTAGCCTTGGGTCCTAGCTGGGTTAGCTCCCATCTTGTCTCTCCTCCCTTCCAACTTGGTGGAGTTTGGTCTGGCTGGTCTGTGTCGGTGGATGAAAGACAGCAATGTATTATGATTGCCTCAAGGTCAGCTGCACTTAATCCAATCCCCACGCTTCGAAGTTTATAGGATCCACTGTCTGCTGCATCTGCAACCGCCGCCATCACCATAGCAAGTTAGGGAGTAGATTGGAGTTTCCAAAAGACTTCCAAAAGAACATTCTTACGTGTTGTCCTTTACCAAAGAATAATTCCAAATGGAATAATTGAATGGAGAGGTGAGGGCAACAGTCGTTATTCCAGTGCCATTTTTTACCTGTTTCCTGGTATGATGAGTCGGAATGTCTGCCGTGAAAAAGCTACGTATAAAGTGCGTGGTTTTGACTAGGTCAAGAATAAAAGTTCTCACTCACTACAGCTATCGGTATCAGCAGCAACCAAGGTGTGAAAGAAGTGGTTTGTGACCCAAAAGTGATCTATTGAGACAATGAGCTATATAAGGTTGGAAATATTCTCCCCACCCTAAATCGTTAAAATGCGTCTTGGCAAGGCACCGTACTTCCATGTGCTCTAGTTGAACTTGAAGACGAAGAAGAACTGGGAGTTTCCTTTTTGCAACAATATGCGGCTGTGGTTCAGGAGGTAGAGTGGTCGTCCAGTGGATGGAGGGTCGGGTGTTCGATCCCCAGCCCCTGTAGTCAGCATGTTGAAGTGTCCTTAAGCAAGATACTGAACCCCAAATTGCTCCCGATGGCCAACGGTGTGTGAGTGTGTGTGAATGGTTATCCCTACTGATGCACCGTGTATGGTAGCCTCGGACTCTGTATGAATGTGTGTGAATACTGACATGTGTTGTAAAGCACTTTGAGGGATTGCAAAGATTGGAAAAAGTGCTATATAAATGCAGTCCATTTGGCAAGAATTCAGAGGAATTCTTTGTTCTCAAGAATCCTTGCCTATTGCCTATTCAGCATATTTGAAAATAATGACACCCTACGTCTTGGCTGCTATCTTGACAATTACATTTCCACCCTTTGTATAGATGGATGCCTAGTCGACTGGCTAGGCTCGCAAGGTCGATTGGCTACCTGCCTGTCTCTCTAGGGGCTTCCCTTACCAAGTTGAAGGGCACAATTTATCAGGTCATGTGTGACACGCCCATTCTGAGTGTTACAGCATTTTTGAGTGTCTTTGTGTGTACTTTATTTTATGTGCATATATCTACGTGTGAAAGTGTGGCCTTGCCCTCCAGTGTAAGCAGCAGCATGGTGGGTTACCAGCTGAATTTTTTGCTTCACACAAAGGCATGTTTCCCTCCACTGAACTGTGAAGTGCAGCAATTTAATTTTACTGGGGCCTGATGGCTCATGAATGGGTGTGAAGATAACGGCTGGGCTATGATACATGGGCTTTCCCGTGCTCACCTTGGGGTCTCCTTTTCGGCTCCATATAATTACAAGAGCTTCTACATTATCACAGCGAGAAATGGAAAATGCTTTGTCACCATGTGGGGGAAGAGAATGTTTGATTTACTGAAGCTATTTTTCAGCCACCAAAATGATATCTATTTGCAGTGAGCTGCTGCATTTGAATTTCATTGTGCGATGTGTTAAAGTGTTATTTTGGCTTGTTTGCTACCCTTTTATTATTTGTACATGTTTTCCTGTGGGACTGGTGTTTTAGTTTCCATGGGTCTTTGTTACGCTGCCCTGATTTTAAAGCCCCCTGGCTTGTGGGACCAAGGCTGCAGAACTAAAAAATCAATAGCTTTTGCAAGCAACAACATTTTACGAACGTCGAGTGCATTTATCAAGTGAAAAGCAGTTCTACTCAGCAAGTGAATCTCCCTGTATATCACTCTTCAAAGCTGCAAGTGTGTTGTGTTATAAATGTAGCCTGTGAAATCGCCAGGAGAGAATAAAGCTCCCTCTCTCTGTCACTGTTGTTAACTTTAAGGAGCCCTCTGGAATCACACTTACCTTTCAATGGATATAGATGTGTTTGCAACTGTCACATGTACCCTAGTTTAGTGAGGGCGGGATTGAATGAGTATTGGATGCTCTCTGGGAATGTGAATGACGGTAAAGGTAGGAGCAGCGAGCAGGTCGAATCTGCAATACAGACAATGTATGTTTAAAAGATTTGATAATGATGACATCATCAGGGTTATCTTAACTAGGGCTACAGATGACAATACACAGCTGTTTACACTTTCTGAGCTTGATTAGAAAACCCACTTTTATTACCAGACAAAACATTAATATTAATAAAATTAGCTCAATTACTTTTCTTTTTCATGGTCAACGCTAAGATTTTAATATATCATCACCAGATTTTGCAGTTTCCCTCGACTAAAAATAGTTTAGCCTCTTTTAGCACATTGTTTCTGTTTTCCTGCCCGCAAATTCTGTCATTTAGCAGATGCTTCGTCTGAAACGATTTTCAATGATCGAAAACTAATAATGAGCAAGTTAAGCTACCTCTCCAGCACCACAAAGCATACAGACACATTTAGCGACTACTAACATTGTGGATTAATTAGCAGCTAAAAATGGATATTTCCTTCAGGATTTTGTGAAAGCATAAAAGAAGCCGAAAAGAGAGTGAATATTGGACCCTTACCGGAAACTATACTGGGCGATTTATGGTAAAATATCCTGTAAAGGAAACATTGAAAATATGCTACTATTGGCATATATTTACTTGCTGTAATACTACACAGGACTGTATCATGACTAACAAACTTCAGCTCCAGAAGGGTCCCCAGTCCAGTCTTCCTTCAGTTTTCAAGTATCTCTAATAGCAGTGGCCAACACTGCTGTGAAAATGAAACGCCACTGCTGATAACATCATAGACTCAAAATTACTGTAGCCTCACATTTAGAAATTAATCTCATCAATTTTTTTTTTGTAAAAAGAGAAATCACTTCTGGTGTAGTTCTGCCTCCATGAAACAAATCGGAGCTCTTAGCCGAAGCGTTGATTACTGCTGCTCTGTGGAAGCTTGATAGGTTTTCTTCTTAATCTTTCTTCAACACTTTATTTTTTAACCAGAGCGATTGGGCTCATTGCTCATTACACACAGTGCTACTGTAAGTGAATGGATGGGACATTAGAGGTAGGCAATTTGCTTAATGTGTGTGTGTTTGTGTGTGTTTTGTGCCAATTTGTTGCTACGCTCATACCAGTGCAGTAGCCTGGTGTCCCAGTTGTCGGGCAGATTGCCCTGTAAGTGGAGGGTTGAAGGTTTGATTACTCAGGTGTCCTTGAACATAATGATTTAAATGCGTCTTTGCATATGTGTCACCAAGTGTAAACGCGCATACACACGTGTGCATTGAACCCGGAAAGTTGCAGATCTGTGTTGTTCCTTGGTGTCATTTTTATTACACTGAATGACTTTATAGCGGCTGTGTGGAGCGTCAAGGGCATCCATAATAAATGTTAGGGTTTTAGCATCGCTGCTCTCCGGTGGCTCGGCAGTGAATAATGATAAGGCTTTGTGTTGTGTGGACCTCATGTTTGATCCAGCCGCTAAATGGCTGACCTTCAGATGAGGCCTGGCCAGAGTGATTCATATAAGCAACTACTTTGGTCTAAAGACCAATATAGAGTTGTCCTGAAAAGGGCACTTTGAGAGTCCATTTGTAATATGAGTTGGCACTCCTATACATAAAACCTCTGGGTTTAGTTTGCGTTTAAAGAATAGAAGAGCTTTGGCTTTATAACGGACTGCAAATTTCATGTGAGTGAAGACTTTTCCTTTGCTTTCAAGTATTTCAAGTATATTTGATATCATACATGATTAAGTAGAAAGTTGATGTTATTAGAGTTCCTAAAAATGCACAGCAAGGTTGGTTAAGCTAGATTAACATGTCACACACTTGCATAGAAATAATTTGTGGTCTTTAAAGCAACATATATTTGCAATTTAGCACCCCTACAATTGCATTTTCACTTATACGCCGCGTCGTCTATATGGACAGCTGTAACATTACACGTGCATTTGTTATGATGCACGTATAATAATGGTCTGTAATTGTCTGACTTTCATCAGTACCTAAGAAAAAGCCTTATAATTTTTTAGATATTTGCTGATATTTTCTGACAATAAATCGTGCAAATATTTTATAAACATCAATGTAGAAATAACATGACCATAACCTCAAACAATGTGAGATGTACTCCTGGAAAAACAATATTTTGTGCAGTATCAGAAATCAATAGGCTATTGCCTTAATTACTGCAATCCATTTTTGAAACATTAAAAACAGAGACCATCGCTCCCTGAGGATAACACTGGTTCCCTTTTCAAGTTTACCCTATGAGGAACATTTAACTGGTTATGCTGATGCCTCTATATGACTTGCATAAGTTAAGGAGACCATCGAATGAGAAGATTGACTATGTATATATACTAGGGCTGTCAAATTAGTGCGTTAATTTGGATTAATTAATCACAGAGAAAATAACGCGACAAACAAAATGAACACAGATTAATCGCGCTCTTAGATGCTCCTTGATCCTTTACGTCAACCGATGCGGCGCGGCCACAGCAGCCTCTTCAACATGATGGAAGCGGATGAGAAAACATTACTTGGCCCAGTGAATGGAAAGTTTACATTAATAAACTCCCGCATGTAACTGTTGATGCTCCGTTCCGTGCGATTCATGCAGCAAAGAATGTTCGAACCATCGGAGAACTTCAAGCCCGAATTATCACCTCAACGCAAAGCACTTACCAGCTTGGAGCTAGCTAGCACCGCCACTGATGCTAAAGTGAGCGACCTGTCTCGTCATCTCTCGATCAGGCGTTCAGACGCAGCATGAGTCGGTCTACCTGAGACACGTTAACAACTCCATCAGGAAATGTATTGCAATGGACTGCAGGTGGTGGAGGACAGGGGGCTAACAGAGGCTTTTCACATGGTGTCAAATGACACAACTTTTAAACATATTGTTTATCGTGCAATGAAAGATGTTATGCCAGATTTTAAATTGCACTTTATGTCAAACTGTTGGTCTGTGTTGTCTAAGATAATTGTAGCATACAAGATATTGGAGAAATTGTATTGAAATAAAAGACAAGTTGACCTTTAAGTTTATAATGCTACTCATCTGATCTTCCAAAATCCATTGGAATATTTTGAAATGCTTCTCACAGCAAATATTGATACATGCAATTAATTTAGATTAATTAATCACAAAGCTTGTAATTAATTTGATAATTTTTTGTAATTGCTTGACAGCCCTATAGTTATTCTTAACTGTGCCACCGGGTATAATTCCGGCGAAATCAGATGAAATCATGAAGGTTCAACAGAAACTATTCAGCTCATTTTCAGTAGGCCTCTGGGAGTAACCAGTTTGCCGCAGACAGACCCAGATTCAGATTTGCTGCCACCTTCGACCTGCAGTTGGAGCTCCACCTCCGCCGATCCCCGCTGGGAGCCGACAAGCCATATATTGCTGGGCCCGCTGGAGGGAAAGGAGGTACGGGAGAACCAAAACCAGAACTGAGTAGGGCAGATTGTGAGACTCTGCTGCAGTAAAATTAGAGGTTCTCTAATGGGATGCTGGTGCTCAAAAGAACTACACAGGGACCGCCAAAGTCAACACAAGAATGAAAGATTCTACAGTACATACCCAAAGGATGGTCCACCATCTGTCCTTCTCTCATTAAAGTGGAGCATATGTTAATGCAGCCACTCCTGCAGCCTTCATGTGCTGCTGCTAAATCAAGGACAAACTTGAATTGCTCCAGGAGATTGCATCTTCCCATATGGTTGGCATTTCGGATACATTGTGGCCCCTTATGTCTGTCTCTCTCTATATCTTCCTCCCCTTTTGCAATGAAATATTCCTGGGTAATTGAAAATAAAAACATTCTCAGCTCTATTTTAATTCAATTCAATTCGAGGGAACTTTATTGGCATGAACTTTTCAAGTAGTAGTAGTGTTGCCGAAACATCAAAATACAAAAGTACATAATCAGAGCATCATGATTTTGTCTCAAGTAGGGAGATGTTTTTCTGAAGTGTCAGTGTTTTCTCGTAGTCCAAGATACCACTTAATCCCACAAAAAAAGCTGTGGCTGCATGAACTGGAGCGAGTATCTGAACCAATCACTGAACAGCACTACTTCCAGTGATCAGCACCGCTGGCAAGCTGAGTCAGGCTTTCAGTATGTGGGTCAGGCACCAATACTGAGCTCCATCAGCATAGAATGGTAAGTGACTGCAAGAAGTTGTAATATTTGTCATATTATATTTTGTATGCTGATTACAAACAGGAAAAATTTAAATAACCCTAAAAATTATGACTGCTTAGGAGTTTGACAACGTTTTTAGATGAAACTACGCCCAATTCCATAAGATGAAAGCCTTGACGGCTGCGTTTCCAAAACTGCGCTCACGCAGGTCCCACGAAATACGACTGCTACAGTAATGTGGAAAATAGCGTTACAGGACACTGAATTTGAGGAATTCACTGTTTATATAGACCACAAACGAGACCAAATTAGCACCAGGGTTAAGACTCGGACCTCACTGGCTGACATGTACACGTACCCGGCCAGAGACTCCATCTGAGCCCGACAGGCAGCCAGGACATTTTACAATCCCACGTTTTGCAGGAGCTCAGTAAAGCAGTTGCTCTTTGCTGACCAGGGTTCTTGGTAGAGTAGTTATTTTGTATATAGCAAAGCCACTGTGAAAAGTATACTTTGAAGGTTAGGGCCTGCGAAGGTAACTGTCTCGGTAATGAAAACATTTTCCAACCTGTGATGTTTTAGAGATTCATGTGTGGATCCTGGGTCGATGTAATGGTCCTACTTTACTTTTTTCTCTCCAATCCTAAACATCACTTGTACCAAGTAGTCCTTGCAGCTAGGCTTTAAAGCTCAGCCTGCCTTTAGATACGCACACAGATAAGAGATGTGTGTGGGTGTGTCTCTGTCTGTAGGATTCACAAACACGCATCTGCTCCAAGGATTCAAACAATTAAAATTCCAGTCACATTACTACTTCTCAAACCTTCCACTACCAGAACGGAAACATACAAGTCTGTTAAAAACGTTTAAATTTGACTGAGCAGTGATATAATAATCTTTTGTATGGAACTGATGATTTGTTTTTCACCAACATGCTGATTCTTTTAAAATGGGAAACACAGCAGAGGGAGGTGACAAAGCAGTTAACCCCTTCATAAGCCCATCTGTGCACGCTGCTCGTGTCATAAATCTCTGTGCTGAAAGAATAAGTTCAGACTGATTAAGTTCTTTCTTAAAACATTAAAACTTGCATTGTTGTGCTGTATTATTATACAGCAGAAATTGCACAAACTCTCAAAACAGTGATGAATTAATTCAGGAGCCATAATTTACATGTGCTGCTTAAGAATAACAAATGATTATGTGTGTTGGATGTAAACTAACAGACTTATAATGATTGCGAACTCATTCTCCACCTTCAATGAATCAATCAAACTTTATTTGTATAGCACCTTTCATACATGTTGATAATACTGTAAGGAGTGCATGTAGAAACAATTAAAGAACTGGAGGCGACTGCACATGAAAAATAGAAATGTTTACAGTGAAATAATCTATAAAACCATAAAGCAAGGAATGTATCCTCTATGCATATTGAGATAACCAGTCATCCCATTTACTTCACACTTGGGCGGAAGTATTGCCGGGGACCCAAGGACGTGCATTATCGAGTTTGGTGAACGTTCGATGTTAATATGCTTTGTAAAAACAAACGATAAAGCTTTGTGCAGCGGGGCCCCATTTGTGATTCATAATATTACTCCCCCCAAATTTAGGAGGCCTGCAGCCAAGTGCAGATTGTCTTGTGTTGATCTCGCGGTCTTCCTCCTTTAGCGGAAAAAGAAACAATAGCGCCCAAAAAAGAAAACTGGATGAAGAAAACCGTATTTTTCAGCCAAAATGGGATGTGGATTATTTGTTTACAGAATTTAAAGGCAGTTTAGAGTTTAGTTTGCCTTGAATATAAATCGGCAATGAAGGATTACAGCTTAAGTCGCCATTACAACAGCACCCACAAAGACAAATACGACAAGTATACAGGAGCTGCCAGAGCCGCCATCGTAGCTGCCAGAGCCACAACTACAAAGGAACGTCTCTCACTGCGTTTTATACCGTTTCCCTTGAGCTAGCTAAAGCTAAGAAGCCCCTGTCGGACGGCGAAGAGGTGTGCAATCGAGATGGCTAAAGCATTCGGAGATGACAACATGGCTAAGGATTTTTAAACCGTCTTTGTCCCGTCGAACAGTGACTCGAAGAATTTTTGACATTCAAAAGCTTCTCATCTACACATGAGCCATTAACATTTCATTTGAAGTACACAAGGAGTTATTGAAACTGGTCTCTTTGCATGGCACTACCAAACGACAAGATATTTTTGCCGCTGTTGAAAATGTTGTAAGTGAGCATGGATGCTTTGACAAGCTCTCAGCCGATGGTGCGCAATCAATGCAAGGAAAACACACTGGATTCGTTCACTGTCCAATAGTGCACTGCATCATACATCAGGTGGATAACGTCATTGTTAGCTATTGTTATGGTTATGAATGTGGGTATTCTTTGTAAGACATTTAAGCTAAATCCAATTTCATTTTGATATTACAGGAAGCTCTCTGTGCCAAATCAATGAACTTCAGCCATGTCATGGATTTAGTTACCAAGGCTACCAATCTCATTCGAGGAAGGATCCGGTCTTTCAATCATAGGAAGTTTGTAGTGACATGGATGAAGTGAATACCGCGTACGGTGATTTACAGATGCACACAGAGATAAGGTGGATGAGCCGTGAGAAATGCTTGGAGAGGTTGTTTGCGGTATGCGCTGAAATCCCTGTGTTTTTGGAGGACACCATCCATAAGATACAAGTGCGTACTGCGCAAAACTCAGGAATATAGATTTTCTCCTCGACCTGGCCTTCTTTGCGGACATTACATCGCATCTTAATCCTCTGAATATGCAGTTACAGGGAAGATGCCAAACCGTGTCGGATCTATATGCGCACATGAACGCATTTCTTACTAAACTGGCTGTTTAAAGAAGGATTTAAAGAATTAGGACTACTAATTTTGAAAAATAGAAATTGGTACAATAAACGTTCATTGCCTGTATACATTTAGTTATTTTCATTAAATTAGTAGCTATAGTTAGCTATTTATATGATGTGGTTATAGTATCCTACTGATAGAAGTGCATTGTCACAAAGTGGCCCTCTGGTAGTAAAGACACATTTTTGTCTCTCTTAATTATTTGTTCAAATGCCTAAAATTACCCATGTGTATGTTTACCTGACTAGGATGTTTAGTTGCAGGAGGACCAGGTAGACGGATGGGTCAACACAGTGACATATTATTACACAGTCACCTGTAAATCAAAGTATGAATAATTTGAATTGGTTCTGGTGAGGACCTGAGAAGGTAATTGCCTCAGTAATGAAAACATTTTCCAACCTTTGATGTTGTAGTGATTCATGTGTGGACCTCTTGATCAATCCTAAGCCTAAACTAAACTATAACTCTTCTTACGCTCTCAGCCCTCCTGGTCCGTATTCTGAATTTCTATCTGAATTCTCAGAATTTTTATCAAGTTCAGTCCTTAAAACAGATAAAGTAATTATTGTAGGTGACTTTAATATTCATGTGGATGTTGATAGTGACAGCCTTAATAATGCATTTATCTCAATATTAGATTCAATTGGGTTCAGTCAGAATGTACATGAACCAACTCACTGTTTAAACCACACTCTGGACCTTGTTCTGGGATATGGTGTTGAAATTGAAAGTGTATCAGTGTGTCCACATAATCCTCTTTTATCAGACCATTTTTTAATAACTTTTGAAGTCCTGTTACTGGACTACAAGCCAGTAGGCAAAATATCCTACGCTCGATGTTTATCTGAAAGTGCTGTGACTAAATTTAAGGAAGTGATTCCATCAGCACTTAATTCAATACCAGGACTCAATATCAATATAACAGAGGACTCCAATGCTAACTTTAGTCCCTCTCAAATTAATTATCTTGTTGATAGCGCTGCAGCCTCACTGCGAATAACACTCGACTCTGTCGCTCCTCTTAAGAAGAAGATCATAAAACAGAAAAAGAAAGCTCCATGGCTTAATTTACAAATCCGCAAACTAAAACAAAAGTCGAGAAATCTTGAAAGTAAATGGCATTCCACTAAATTGGAAGAATCTCGTTTAGTCTGGTTAGATCATCTTAAAACGTATAAGAAGGCTCTCCGTAATGCCAGAGCAGCTTATTACTCTTCCTTAACAGAAGAAAAGTAAGAACAACCCCAGGTTTCTTTTCAGCACTGTAGCCAGGCTGACAGAGAGCCACAGCTCTACAGAGCCTTCTATTCCTATATCTATCAGTAGTGACGACTTCATGAGCTTCTTTAACGATAAAATTATAATTATTAGAGACAAAATTAATCTCCTTTTTTTTTTTCAACACAACATAATTTCTGTCAAATGTTGTATTTGTACTATGTTGTTTATCCTGTACACACGACATCTATTGCACGTCTGTCCGTCCTGGGAGAGGGATCCCTCCTCAGTTGTTTCTTCCATTTTTCCCCCTTTAATTATAAGGTTTCTTTTAGGAAGTTTTTCCTTGTGCGATGCGAGGGTCTAAGGACAGAGGGTGTCGTAACCTGTACAGTCTGTAAAACACACTGAGACAAATGTATAATTTCTGATATTGGGCTATACAAATAAATTTGATTTGGACCCTGGGTCGATGTACCTGCTTTGCTTTTTTTCTCAAATGTTAAACATCACTTGTACCAAGTAGTGTGTGGGTGTATCTGTCTGAGGACTCACACAGCACTCGCTTCTGCTTGAGAAAGATATCATTGTGAACGCACAATCACGAGTGTGTGTGTGTGTGTGTGTGTAAAAGAGACTGTGCATGAATGTGCAAGAGCATAGAATGTAAGTGTCTGTCTGTATGTGTACACAACAGTGAGTAAGTAGGTCCAAACTGCACAACCAACCTTGTATCTGACCTTGTATTTGACCTTGTATTAGCAGTGTGTATGTAAGGATACAAAAAATCTAATTTTTGTTAAGGAACTCAGATTTGGGCGACTGTGGCTCAGGATCGCCAACGGTGTGTGTGAGTGTTTATCCCTACTGACGAGCTGATGTGCACCTTGTATGGTAGCCACTGACTCTGTATAAATGGGTGTGAATGGGTGAATGCTCACGTGTTGTAAAGCGCTTTGAGTGATTGCAAAGATTGGAAAAGTGTTATATAAAAGCAGTCCATTTACCATTCATTTTGGGTCATTGTCACATTTGTGATCATTTGTATTGAAAACAGTATATGGTCAATGACAAAAAAGTTGTAGTAAAGTAATACTAATACTCCAATCTACAGTATATTTCAGAAGACTCTAAACTGGATGTTTTCAAATATAAAAATATATAATTGAATGTTACATTTCATTTTCAATTAATGAAATTGACATTGTGTGATTCCCATTCAAGCGGCTACCCTCAGGGCTGAGCATTGAAGCCTATGCGAAAGGGCCAAAACTGGAGTTCATCAAATGGCCACTTAAGGCTAGCTAAAAAAAGGAAGTCAAATATGTTATGAAAATGTCTGTGGAGACTTTAGTGAGAATATAATTCTGAAACAATAAAATATATTTGCCTGTGAGGGTAAAGTCAATCCCTGCAAATATTTCATGTTGAGTTCCACTTGATTGAACTGGTGAACTTTGATAAAAAAATAACGTTCCATTGACCAAGACAGAGTTGAACAATTGAGAATGCTATCATGGTTTACTAGCTGTGGGTCACCATCCCCAGGCTTTGATGGTACAAATATATCTCTTGAATAAACAGTTTGAGCTCTTCTGTTCATGATTGCAAAGGGCTAGCTGGAGTGAAGTGTATTGGCTACAGTCAAACTACGCCTGCATGTAGTCTAAATGTCATCAAGCACGACCTGTTTCACTAGGGTGTTTCTGCTGTGCCACTTTCTGATGGGACAGAGCCTTTACTCTTCATAGTAAGAGTCAGCTGTGATATAACTCCAATCACTGTGTAAAGTTTGATTGAAGTTTGATTTATTGTCAGTGTAAAACAGTCCAATTAAGTAGAAGCTTGGTGCTGGGGATGGTGGTATTCAGCTCAACATTATTTGAAAAATGAAGGAAAAAATGAATGCAGTGACTGATGTAGATTTCTTGAATATATAAATTCTGGATTTATACCATATTTACTCATTTTATTTTCCCTGCCAAATATCTTATTGTTTGACAGGCAGAGTTAGTCATCCACTTCAAAGATTTTCACCTCGACAAAGAAACTCTAATTAATGGGGAGACTGATCTTACCTCACTGTTTCTATTATTACTACTACTACTACTCTCTTTCATTGTCTTGCTTTTGTTTGATTTTGCAATCTGCCTCGCTGCCTCTTTATTCTTTTTGTGTCTCTCAGAGACAATCTCTCTGTCTATTACTCTCCATCCCTCTCTGGAGAAAATAGGGTAAAAATAACCTTTTAGATTCAAAAGGTGATAAGAACACCAGTAGTTATACCACTATTTATATGTTACCAGGACATGCTTAGCATGCAGTAAAAGTGTATTCAAACCACAACTCAACTTGATTGAACATGCAACAAAACCTCCACAAATACTGTCCAAGATGCTATAATAAAATATACTTTTTTCATTTATTTAAACGCGCAAGTATACATCAAAATGTATCAAACTGAAGGAATGCAAAAACAGAAGGAGCTTTGTAGTATCTATGGGGTCTTGTGCACAGGAGTTTGGGTATGCCAACCCCTAAGGTTCATCCTGATTGGATGAGAAGTTACATTAAAATTTCAGTGTGTGGAGCCACATAGACCCCCTTTTATAGGGCAAATACTGGCTGCAACATAGTATAGTAGGGAGTAGGTATGCAGAACCAGAGGGAATTTGACTGTTGACACACTAAAAATGTTAGGCTGGGCATGGGTGATGCACATACATATAGCATGAATATTATGTTGTGATATGTATGGTATATTTTTGATCAAAAAAAATGATTTGACCAGTTTCTACCCACATGAATTTAGATAAAATGTGCAACAACGGTATGTCGTCATGTAAAACCATTCGATCCCCAGCCCCTGCTGTCAGCATGTCAAAGTGTCTTTTATCAAGATACTGAACCCCAAATTGCTCCCGATGCGTATACAACATAAGCATGCTGGTAACCTGGTTCTGGTTCTCTTGCAGTAGTGCTGGAGGGTCGATGAGAGCGGCTTACGGCCAAACTCCTCCAATCTTGGCAGCTCAGCAGAATGGCCCCTTTTTCAAACTGACTAGAGGAGTCACACACACACACACACACACACACACACACACACACACACACACACACACACACACACACACACACACACACACACACACACACACACACACACACACTCCAGTACAACTGGTGGAGACAGAGCAGTTCCATGAGAGCAGTTGGGGATTGAGAGCCCTGCTCAAGGGCAAAAGTTGTAATAAGGGGGCAGCAAGCACTGCGCTTTCACTCTCAAGCTGGTGGCTTTGCTGGGAAAAAGCCCACTTCTTTAACCTCTAGGTCATGACTACCCAGTACCCAGTTTACTAAGTTACTATTTATTCTTCAATCCAATATATTGTAAATACACCGGTGCTTTTCTTTAGATAATATTTGTAAATGCTATTTCTTGTATGCAGCTACTATACGACATTACAGCCCTCAGTGTGACATCCACCAAAGTGCATGTGTTAAAATATTATTTAAAAATTCTATCCAAGTTATGGTGTGGTGAAGGTGAGGACCCAAATGCAACAGGCAGATGATAATTATAACAAAAAGAGATTTATTTACAAAAAAAGCTTACAAAAATACAAAGTAATAAATAATACTGAAAAACACAGACCAACCAGAGGTATAGACGAGGTAGCCACGATGGAACCACGAGTGAGAACACGAGTGAGAACACGAGTGAGAACACGAGTTAACATCAATGTACAAACTGACAAGGAAACACTGGGGAAGACAGGGATATATAGACAGACACTAAACACAAGAACGAGACACAGCTGGGAGAGAAAACACAAGGACAGGAAGTAAAACAAGACATGACACAAGGGGGAGTGAAACTTCAAAATAAAACAGGAAACAGAAAACCAAGATCATAACAATCCAGGTATTCACCCCTTTTTTCACCACATACCACTGTGTTTCTCATTAGTGTGATATGGACAAAAAGAAAAAGCAGTCCAGCGAGAGTGACATTTCCTTCACAAACACCACTTCAACACAACACAGCGCTTTTTACATTTACTGTGGTGTCTTCCTGATTTTAGCATTTTTTCCATCATCAGCTTTTCACAGAACTTCATCTGAATTTATTATAATTGGGTGAGTTCTTGTTTTGGAGGTCTCTTGTTGTCTCCAGTGCTGTAGTCTTATTCTCCGTTTGCAGGTGTGAGCCGGAGCACACTTTTCGGAACCAGACAGGAGTAGAACACACACACAAAAACTGTGGGAGCGAGCAGTAATAGCCAGAAATCCAGAAGAAGCGGGATTAACAGTCCCGCACAGGGCTCTAATCCAAGGTTTGAAGACACAGGTTTTAATAAGAGCTGGTTTGTATATACGTGCCGAACCACAGTAATATGAAACCAAAGTTCACAAGTGCGAGTTCTGCTAAAAACGTTTAGCCGTAGCCTATGCCGTTAGCTACATCAGTAACACTATGCTAATGCTAATGAAATGTCAAAACTGTAAAACCCACACGCAGGTTCCTGGTCAGATACATCAACAACTGAGAGAGAGTTGTGTATAAGACAAGGACGGTGTGTTGGAATTGCTCCGCTGTTGTAGGATGTGTAAATAGAAACCCATCCACAATGCTGAATCACATTTGATGCCATTTCCAAAGATGGTAAATGTTTGGGTGCTTTGAATATACATAGCCAAGATGGAACTACCGTAATTTCTGGACTATAAGCCGCGACTTTTTCCCCATTTTTCGACCCTGCGGTTTATATAACTGTGCGGCTAATCTGTGGATTTTTACAGCTAACGGCCACTAGGGGAATTCCTAAATCTATGGATTTTACAGATGCCGGAAAAGAGCGTGCAAAAGTAAAAGTGGAACCGCGAGTTGTACGAGAGACAGACGGACATTACGAGAGCGAGACAGTTTGTGAGACACCCTCATTATGGAAAAAAAACGTAGAAATGCATATGATGCAGCTTTTAAGTTAAAGGCAGTAAATCTGGCAGTAAACGAAGGAAATAGAGCTGCTGCACGTACCCTTGGCATCAATGAGGCAATGGTGAGACGTTGGAGACGCCAGCGGGAAGAACTGTCTCAATGCAAAAAGTCAAAAAAAGCTTTCAGAGGTAACAAAAGCAGATGGCCCGAACTTGAAGACTTTCTTGAAGATTGGGTGAACACACAGAGAACAGACGGCCGAGGTGTTTCCACCGTGCAGATCCGACTGAAGGCCAAAACAGTCGCCACCGAAATGAAAATTGAAAATTTTAGAGGTGGACCATCCTGGTGTTTCAGATTTATGAGGCGAAAGGGACTGTCCATCAGGGCGCGGACAACTGTGTGTCAGCAACTCCCTCCCGACTACCAGGAAAAAATAATAAACTTTGACGAATTCACACAAAGAAAGACGGCCGAGGTGTTTCCACCGTGCAGATCCGACTGAAGGCCAAAACAGTCGCCACCGAAATGAAAATTGAAAATTTTAGAGGTGGACCATCCTGGTGTTTCAGATTTATGAGGCGAAAGGGACTGTCCATCAGGGCGCGGACAACTGTGTGTCAGCAACTCCCTCCCGACTACCAGGAAAAAATAACAAACTTTGACGAATTCACACAAAGAAAGATAAAGGAATATTCCATCGGACCGGACCAGATCATAAATATGGATGAAGTGCCTTTGACGTTTGACCTGCCTCTCACTAGGACTGTTAACAAGAAAGGTGAATCGTCCATCACGTTGAGAACCACTGGCCACGAGAGAACGAATTTCACTTGTGTTCTTGGCTGCACAGCATCTGGATTAAAGCTTCCGTCAATGGTGATTTTTAAGCGGATTACAATGCCAAAAGAAAAGATCCCAAACGGCATATCCTTTAAAGTCAACAAGAAAGGGTGGATGATGGAAAGCGTAATGAAGGAGTGGCTGAATGAGTGCTACGTCAAGCGCCCTGGAGGATACTTTCGCCAAGAAAAAGCTTTGCTCGTTTTGGACAGCATGAGGGCCCATATAACAGATTCAGTTAAAGCAGCTATCAAGAGCACAAACTCCATTCCAGTTGTGATTCCTGGGGGCACAACGAAGCATCTGCAGCCACTCGACATCAGTGTCAATCGTGCGTTCAAAGTGGCACTACGCGTTCAGTGGGAGGCGTGGATGACTAGTGGCGATAAATCATTCACCAAAACTGGTCGCATGCGAAAAGCAACTTTCGCTCAAGTTTGCGAGTGGTGTGGAGTGCGTGATGAAGAGGAGGACGCCGCCACAGTTGAGGCCTTTCAGAGGCTGTTCGATTCCGACAGTGACGAAGAGGAGTTCGTTAGTTTTGAGAGCGACATCGAAAGAGAGAGGAGAGTGGCTGACGAAGCCACCCTGAGCCTGTTTGTTTCCGACACTGAAGATGAGGACTTTGGTGGTTTTAGTATGCAGGAAGAAGACGAAGATGAGGATTAATGAATCCCCTCTGTGCACGAACCCTTACATATGGTAATTAAATATTAAAAAACCTGCGGCTTATATTCAGGTGCGTCTTATAGTCCGAAAATTACGGTAATTGAAACACTCCTCCTAATGTATGAGTTTTTTATTATTCTATTTATTTAAATTTTTAATTTTATAGCATAAAAGATGCTTATCAGTTGTATAGCCTATTATGACCTGTTGACCTGATCCTAGTAGTGTAGTTGATCTGTCAGTATGTACTATTGTGTTTATTGACTATAGATAGTTTATTAGTGTGATGCTACATAAGCAAAGCTACAGTTTATAGATTGTTTGAAGGCATGATGTTTTAAATAAATAGGAATATGAGCCGATAGGGGACCAGAATAGTGTTGTTAATCTGATGGCTCGTTATACACACAAGTATATTTGGTTAGCAAGTCTAACCCTAACCCTAATCCTACTTTTAAGTGGCAAAACATATTTATTGTTTGAGGTTTAGATAAAAAGCATTGTGACCTACTCTGAAGTACCATGGACTACTTGAGGCTTTGAAGTTTGAGGTTTGAATGATTGAGGTTTGACTTCAAAATATAATGTGGTGTGATGTGTCAGTATGCTAATGAACTGTAGTCTCAGTTGAGCCGTCTGTGAGAAGCAGATATACCTCCGCCTGTTGTCTTCAGGAAGTGGATGTGCGTCTACTCAGATTCAGAGCAGAGGGAAGCCAGATAAATGAATTCCTCTCAGATATCAGCTGATATTAATCTGATATCCCTGTTTACCAAGAGATGGGAGAAAACACAAAAGACAGTGAGTGAGGAAGACCGTAGATGTATTTGTGCTGCGAGAGAGGAAGACAGATGGCTACGGAGGCTCCTTCTGAATTTGCATACTTTCTGTATCCTCGTTGATGTGTTTTAAGTAAATCCTCATTGCCAAAGCACAACTCGAACACAGAAGAAAAAGAGTAATAATGCACTGGATGGTGATTTGACTGATTTGGGAAGTTTGGCAATACTATACTGCGGGAATGATGACCTATTTAAATGGTCTATAGTGTTAAGTGGCAGCAGTTCTTCTTCTCCCTCTAGTCTGAGGGCAGACTGACGCTACAGTGACTCACCATCGCATCTAGAGGAACGAGTGATATTACAAGACTGGACGAGCCGGCACTAGTCAGCTAGCATGTGTGTGTATATATATATATATACATATACATACTGTATGTATATATATATGGTTGAGGCCCAGACAACAATATTAGTACATGTACATGTCCATGGCCTGGCACAGTCATAAGACAAGATTGGAACAAATGAAAAGGCAGCAGGTTTAGAGAAACTAGACAAAGTAACAGGCAGTGAACTGCATGTAATCCGTACTGTATTATTCTGATCCCTGCAGACTCTGTTGGATCAATGGCTGACTCTCCCATGGCACTTTCTCCCTCATTTATCTTCTCGATGTTGTGATCTTTTCATGAATGCCGGAGCTCAGCAGTTCCAGCACTCATCCATCTCTGTTGGATTCTCTAGTAGTTGTCTTCTTATTTTCTTAGCAAAAATGTCCTGGTATGGCAGTTCGGCTGTCACAGCGCTGCTTGTAAATCCAATAGTATTCTTTGGATTTGTTCGGGATCTATATTACTATATTGATCACGCTGTTCTACTGCACTGACTCTCCTTTGTGTAGATATGTTACTATAGTAGGTGTATCCTCATGATTACTGATACATGGGATTATACTGTAGTAAAAAGCAATAAGCAGATGTGTAAATGTGGACACTTGCAACCCATTAACACAAAGTTTTTAAAAAGGTTAATTTAAAATGGTTATTCTAGATGCTATTCTAGACTAATAAAGAAAATCTTCAGTCTGTATTTGCTTTGTATCATAGGAAAAAAGCTAGGTATATATGTATATATATATATATATATATATATATATAAATATAAATGATGCCTCTAGGGGGCACCATCTTTGTATTTAAGGAAAAAGATATATCAGAAAATATACTAGACTATGAATTAATAACTAAACAAAATGACCATATCTATAGCTAGTAAAAGAGATATGGTGTTATATAGCGTCTATATGGTGTTGTAAGGAGGCTATATGGTGTTACATTGAGGATATATGGTGTTATATTGTCACGGTCTGTTTCTCTCCTTACCTGCAGCGCATCTGTATTGTTCCACTCACCCCGCCCCCGACCCCACCTCTGCCTCCACCTCACATTGGCTCTAGCTACATCTCATCTTCAATCAAGCCAGTATTAAAGTCTCTCTTACTGACCCAGTCAGTGCCATATTGTTCCTTGACTCATGCAAGACTTTCCAGCACTTCATTCCGGACTGAGTTCCTGTTGCTGACAAAAAAAGGCAAAATGAGTGAAAATTATAAGTCACAAATTATCATTTTCCAAGAGGAAGCTACTAAAATGGCAGACACAGTGAAGAAAAAAAAATAAGATTTCACTTTTGCAGAAAACTTTTATTAAATTTGTAGCACAAGATTGAGCCTGTATGACATAATTCCGTACACCACTACAAATGCATCATTGCACTGTGTTGTGTTGTGTGTGTTGCCAACTCCTCAGTAAGGAAAGTTGGCTGTCCTAAAAGCCGCTAGAAGTCGCTTAATGACGTCATCACCTAATTTGCATAATCACCAATTTGCATGTAAGTGTAATGGACGCTGTAGGAGAGGAATAATATCGTGGGAGAGACAAAAAGTGTGTAAAAAACACCCTAAATATGTTTAGAACTACAAATTAACTTTCTTCTTTTGATTCTTGTTTTTTTTATTTTGCCATTGAAATAGGCCATCACTTCTCAAAATAAAAAGTCGCTAGATTTGTCGCTAGTAGCTTATAACAAAAGAAGTCGGCAAGAGGATTTGGAAAGTCGCCAGATTTAGCGAGAAAGTCGCCAAGTTGGCAACACTGTACACCGCTGTCCTATTATCCAGTGTTTACAGACAGGCATCCTGGAAAATCAGAACATTTTACCACATTTTCTCCTTAGATCGGCAACATCCCACTAACCTGTACTTAAGCTTTTATGAACTACAAACCGTATAACCAGATGTGGATATTTACTGTCGATATCATGTGAGACGAGGGTGATGGCATCACCTCGTAGGCGTGCAATGCAATAACAGGATCCACCTGGAAGTGCAATTATTATTCATTCTAATTGTAGGGAGTGACGTCCTCAAGGAAGACCTGCTAATGACCGTGAGGAATTATTGTTATTACTTGTGGACTCATAGCTCGATCTTACGAGCGGTACATTTTACCTACGGACTGTCCCCCGCACAATAAAAGGTCATTACATGTGCAGGATTAATCTGCATACTCAAGAGACGCTGCAACAAATTGCTCATCTGCTCACTGCATGATACTAGATCTAACTTATTGTTGTTACCCCCCCCCCCCCCATGGGAACTGTCAGCAATTTTAATGAATATGGTGGGTGTTATGGTGTAAATACCTGTGATTTCTCTATTTGCTGATGGATCACTGGCTCCACACTCCCAACAATCAGACCATCAGAGTTGGTTTAATGCCTACTCGAGGACAGTATAACCACATTTCCTTTCATTGCCCATTTTCTGTCGCCTAAATGCTAAAGTCAAGAAGGATCTCTCCACTGTGGCAATGAAAACAAAGGCTTTGGGCCACATTATTACATGGAGCCAAAACACAGAGTGTTATCTTACTACACAGCATGAGTACACCGGTGGACAAATAGTCACCATCCCTGCAAATTTGATTACTATTATTTTCAACACAGGCAGCAAACCATGAAGGATTCATTCATTTAGCAAAAATAAAAAACAACCCTCTGAGGTACGGCAGTTGCCCATAAATCACTGGGACAGAAACACCGCCAAAAGTAAGAGTTGCCATTTTATTTCTTTTTTTAATGAATGTTTCATTTGTGTACATGATGTCACTGTTATTTAAAGCACGGATTATAGACAGAGACGTTTTAATTATTCCTTTAGTAGTAAACAAGTAGGAGGATATTGATTAATGATCACCGATCTGTCAATAAATAAATACAATTACATTTTTTTAAGATGAATTAACACCACTTTAAGGATTACATGAATGCCAAATGCATCAAATTAATTTGTTGTTGAAATATTCGACATTAGCTGTGATGCACTGTTTCTTTGTGAATGTGAAATGAATCTTTTCACTGCATGATTAAAGTGGGGAAAGATAGTGTAGATATGTTGAATGCTCTGAGGAATTTTTAATGGGAAATCATTGCAGCATATCTGCTTTTCAGACTTGCATCTATCTTTTTCAGGGAAACAGGTGCAATCAGCTGCAACTGCAATCCAAAATAAGAGTGTACGGCTGAGTGTTCCTGATCAGTGCATGTAATGAGAAGAGTAGCCTACTCAGTCTTTAAATCCCACCCTGCACAGTTTAGACAGCTGCCAATCAACTCCACCCAGAGCCTGAAACACTTGGCAGTGTTGGATAATGTAACAGTAAGTGACCTCAGCATGCTGACCCCTCAGAGTAACTGTACATGTATGTGTTAACATGTAAAATGTCCTGTAAGCAAGGTTAGAGCCAGCAAAACTTGGCCCCGTCCACCATCTGCAAGAAGATTACGCCATTTAATTTGTGGACAAAAGGCCAAAAGGCATAGAAAAAAATATATTTTTAACAATACCAGTACACGTGTGGACGTGGCCTTAGTCTGCAATACTGAAAAAAAGTGGTGGAATGATTGACGACAGATCATTATTGCCATAAAGCTGAGCCGATAACAACAGTTACAACTTGTACAAATTGCAGCTGCGTAGCTTTAAACCAGATCAAGAAATGATTTCCTGATGATCTTAACTTCTGTTGAGTTCATTGGTGTGTGTTTTATCCCACGGTTATTATTCATACTTAATCATGCTTTACTTGAAACAAATATGCCATTGGTTTTCATGAGTGAAACATGTCAACATTAATAGGACTAGATGATCTGATATTGCAAATTGTAGTTTGCATGTTGCAAAACTGTTGATAATCTGCCCATCCCATTATTCCTGGTTCAATTTAGCTGCTGCATGCATTCTTTTTCTTATCTAAACTGGCATCCGTTTTTTGCAGTGAAAACTGCTGAGTTATACAGTGGGAGAGGAAGGCTGAGATAAATGGCTGCATAAAAAGAGAAAGACCTGCATTAGTAGATGGGTAATGGATCGGTGCTGCCCACTCAGCGCTGGCTAATACATCAGAGAAGTCACTCTGTCGTTACATAAAGAACGGATAAATAAATGAACAAAAGCCATTAAGATGATTTGACTTGCAAATAAAATAAGATATTGCTTCTCTTGGGTAGCAGTCTCTCACCCACTCTGCAAACCTTGTGGTTCTACTCCACAACCGTATAAAAAAGTTGTTTTACAAAATGCTATATGAGAGATAATGGGCTATTCATACTGGCAAAGTGCCCCAGGTTTTTGTAATTGCAGCGACAAATATTTTTTGAGTGCCTACTACAAAAGGAACTGTGATACTCAATGCCTTTTTATATGTTTGCCACCACACTAATATGTTTAATGGAATTTAAATTGTGGTGAACAGTTTTCTACTTCAAATATACAACTAAGTGCCTCAGTTTGCTTTGTCAAAACCGACTTGTCAACAACCAGGTCAAATATGTTTAATTAAAGTAGCCAGGGCTTGAATTTATTTCCCAAAAATGTGCAATAATCCTAATTTTTACAACACTTGTGATCTTTATTCTTGATCTCTTTTGGTATTTTTCCAAGTAATAAGATAAGTGAGTTTTTAGTAGTTTCATGTATGTTTTTGCACATTTGTTCCCAAACAGGTGGGGATAATAATGCACAAAAGTTCATTTTCTTATGAATTTTTGGAATTGTTATTAATTTGTTTATCTTGATGGTTAACTTGTATTATTTTAATAATTTTAGCTAAGACTTCTATTTCAACCCCACAGTCATACATCTAAAGCAGTGTTACTCATTGTGCGGCTCGCAAGCCTCCTGCGGCTCGCCAAGCTTTAATTGTGGCTCGCATGGCAGTGGGCTAAATAAAGGGGTGATAGATATGATTATGCATTCAATACAGATATTTCATAAAAACACTAAAAACAAGCAGGGCTATTACATACAACCCATTAAAACACTGAAAGTGTCTGCTCTATTACCCTACAAATAATAATAAAATAATAGATAATAATAATTGATAAAAGATGCAAATATAGACTAGAAACAAGATATTTAAACTTGCTCAGCCGGAACACTGACTCACTGCGGAGTTGCCTAGTTTTGGCGGTCTATCAGCGCTACAATGGCAAATGTGCTCTTGGACGGGTAGATACATGGTGGGCTAGTATAGAAATAAATAAAACTTAAGGTCATTAAAAATATGTTATCTTAAGCATGCTTATGAATATGGACATTTGCTAAAAAATAATTTATATCGCTAAATTGGAGCATTTAAATTGGAGGATACTACGACCAACCTGACCAACCATAGTTTGGCTCCGGTCGACTCGTTTCACCATTTCATGCTAGTTCGCATGTGTTTCTACAGACGGAAAATGGATCGATTTTTAATAAAAAAAAGTTGCACACCAGGTGGACAGAAACAAAGCGTGACAAACGAGGAACATTAAGATTTGGCTTTGGAGCATCCAACCACCACAAATCGAAATTTCAAGAAAAGTGGACAGGAATTTGTATTTGTCCTCCTCGAGTCGAACCCTTTGTGCTTAATATGCAAACAAACCCGCTCTGGTTTCAAGAGAAGTCATTTGGAGCCGCATTTTTAAACGACGCACCAAAATTCAACTAAATTTATGTACCTGGAAGATGTTCTCTTTCTGGTAAACAAAGGCTCAAACACAGGACAACTAATACAGCTGAACGATTAACAAAGGCATCTTTTGAGATCGCATGGATTTTGGCTCGGGCAAAGAAAACCTTCTCAGACTCAAATTGTGAAACACTGTTTTTTGGCTTCAGCAGAAATATTGTTTGCAGAGTTTGACAACATCATCCCAGTATTAAGATAATCCTGCTTTTATTGAATGTTTTGGTTGGCTGCATTGCATATTGTATGTTCTGGGTGGGCTGACAGACATTACAATACAATATTGTGACGATAGTTGTTCAAAAAATTTAATTTCTTCATCTAGTGTCCAACTTTACACAAATCTTTTTAAAAGTCGACAATCTAAAGAGGTTTGTTAGGAGGGAAGTCTGGATTAGTATACATTTCTTTATAAAAATAATGAAATCTTAATTTAATTTTTGATTCTGGCAGACTTCCCAACAACCCTAAATCCAGCAACTACCTATCTATTATCTAAATTCCAACACATGATTATTTATATTTAAAAGAAAAAAGGTGCAGTGGTATATCTCCACAATTTAATTCCATCTCTCTCCATCTTGTGTGTGAGCTTTTCTAGCATCCATACTTTAACATTTCTTACTTGTGATGCTTGATGGTAAGCTTGCAAATTAAGTAAATCTAGGCCATTCCATGAGAATTTAATTCTAATAGAATTCCATTGTTTGATTGTGTTGAAGATAATATATAATGTCTATTGTACTAGTTTGTACTTTGTACAGGTACCTTAATGCCAGCTTTAGTTTGGCCTGCTGTTTACAAATGCACAGCTTTCACTGAGATCCACAGTGACAAGAGCTGTCAGCGCGCCAGCTGAGAGCGTTAAGCTCTGACTTGTAGAACGCTGCTTCTCTTTAGTGCCATAAACAGCCTGATTAACTTCACTCTCCTGCAGCCCCTTTGATCTCTAATTTGACAAACGCCAGGTTGGAGAAAATTACTTTCACACCCTGATCCTTCTCCGATGATAGATTTCCTGCTTTAAATCTGGATTGAGGGGGAGTTTGGTCTATTTTCCCCCAAGAAATGCAACTATTATGCAACACAAAAAGAAAGAAGGTGTGATTAGTTTTGTACAGATATTGGCAACACTTCATGCCATTTTCATTTAAACTGGTCTACAGCATAATGCATCAATACATAATCAACTCTTATTTATGTAACTCAATTTTGCAAATTACAAATTTGCCTCAATCTGTCAGCATACGACACCCTTGCAACGAATAAGGAAAAACTCCCCCCAAAATAAACAGTTAACAACAATTAATACATCATCACAAATGAACAGGAGAGCATTAAGATATAAAGTAAACTATAGGCTACCTGGATATGTACCATACTTTTTGTTCCACCCTCCATTCTCTGTCTTTTTATTTCTCCCACTTTTTATTTACTTCATTCCTTTAATTCCGATGCTCCATTTTCATTGCAATCTAACTTCTTCCTTCATTTTAGTGTCATACTGAGTCTGTCTCTCGTCAGGACGTTGTTGGGGAGAACTGAAAGCGATGCGTCACCATGGTAACCCACGCATAATCTCACAGAAATACACATAAAGTATGCAAACACACACTCTCATGCCATCTGCCCGTGTGTGTGTGGGTGTGCGTGGGCATGCATGCTTGTGTGCTATGTCCATGCGCTTTGTATGAATGTGCAGTTACGTCATAAATGTATTACTGTAAAATGAGCATGAACAAAAGAGAGACAGAGAGTGAGGAGGGGAAAAAAGAGTTGTGTCAAGGGCCAAATAACTGCGTTTGACAGATTCTTTAAGCATGCGTCTAGCAGTATGTACAGAAATTCAATTCAATTCAAGGTCACTTATAATAATTATATATATATATATAATATATATTATACAGTATATCTCAAAAGTGAGTACACCCTTTAGATTTTTGCAAATATTCTGTTATATCCTTTCAGGGGATAACATTATCCTACTGAAACTTTGATATAACTTAAAGTAGTCAGTGTGCTGCTTGAATAACAGTATAGATTTATTGTCCTTTGAAAATTACTCAGTACACAGCTGTTAATGTCTAAACAGCTGGCAACAAAAGTGAGTACACCCCATAGTGAACATGTCCTAATTGTGCCCAATGATGTTGTTTTCCCGCCCTGGTGTCATGTGACTCGTTAGTGTTACAAGGATTCAGGTGTAAATGATAAGCAGGGCTGTTAAATTTGGTGTTTTGGGCACAATTCTCTCTGAATGCTGGACAACATGGCACCTCATGGCAAGGAACTCTCTGAGCGGCTGAAAAAAAGGATTATTGCGCTTCACAAAGATGGCCTTGGCTATAAGAAGATTGCAAACACCATGAAAATGAGTTGCAGCACAGTGGCTAAGATCATACAGCGGTTTTCCAGGACAGGTTCCACTCGGAACAGGCCTCGCCAGGGTCGACCAAAGAAGTTGAGTCCACGTGCTCAGCGTCATATCCAGAGGTTGGTTTCCAAAAATAGACGTGCGAGTGCTTCCAGCATTGCTGCAGAGGTTGCAGAAGTAGGATGTCAGCCTGTCAGTGCCCAGACCATACGCCGCACACTGCATCAAATCGGTTTGTATGGCGGTCGCCCCAGACAGAAGCCCCTTCTGAAACCGATGCATAAGAAAGCCCGCAAACAGTTTGCTGAAGACAATGAATCCAAGAACATGAGTTACTGGAACCATGTCCTGTGGTCTGATGAGACCAAAATAAACCTGTTTGGGTCAGATGGTGTCCGGCGTGTGTGGCGGCACCCTGGTGAGGAGTACCAAGACAAATGTGTTTTGCCTACAGTCAAGCATGGTGGTGGCAGCATCATGGTCTGGGGCTGCATGAGTGCTGCCGGCACTGGGGAGCTGCATTTCATTGAGGGACACATGAATTCCAATATATACTGTGACATCCTGCAGCAGAGCATGATCCCCTCTCTTCGGAAACTGGGCCGTAGGGCAGTTTTCCAACATGATAATGACCCTAAACACACCTCCAAGATGACAACGGCCTTGCTGAAGAAGCTGAAGGTTAAGGTGATGGACTGGCCAAGTATGTCTCCAGACCTAAACCCAATTGAGCACATGTGGGGCATCCTCAAGAGGAAGGTGGAGGAGTGCAAGGTGTCCAACATCCGTGCGCTCCGTGATGTCGTCGTGGAGGAGTGGAAGAAGATTCCAGAAGCAACCTGTGCAGCTCTGGTGAATTCCATGCCCAGGAGGGTTAAAGCAGTGCTAGATAACAATGGTGGTCACACAAAATATTGACACTTTGGGCACAATTTAGACATGTTCACTATGGGGTGTACTCACTTTTGTTGCCAGCTGTTTAGACATTAACAGCTGTGTACTGAGTAATTTTCAAAGGACAATAAATCTATACTGTTATTCAAGCAGCACACTGACTACTTTAAGTTATATCAAAGTTTCAGTAGGATAATGTTATCCCCTGAAAGGATATAACAGAATATTTGCAAAAATCTAAAGGGTGTACTCACTTTTGAGATATACTGTATATATATTTAGAGACTCTCAGCTCGATGTTTTGGTTTAACAGTTTGGAACTTTACTGTTTAGTTTCAGTTTCACTGCTCTCATAAGTGTTGTTTCTAGCAGCAGAAAGCAACTAAACATCAAAGCTCTGATCCCCTGAGCACTGCGTTATAGTTGCCACATTATTCATCTTGAATGGGAATGTAAATTATTTCCAGATGCTTAATCAGGATTCTATGAAATGTAATCTTTATCTTACAACTGATGTCAGCAGGGCACACAAAAACTTGGTAGGCCAGCACTTTTACCTTTTTTGCCTATTTATTAAAGATCAAGATATTGTCCAAAACAATTCCTAATATTGATCAAGATATTGTCCAAAACAATTCCTAATATTTTCTACTGATGATTCAACCAGAAGAGTTTCATGCTCATCTAAAAAGACCCCACAAACAGTCCCCTACCATTGTCTGTGCAGAACAGGCTTTTTTCTTCTGGAACCCGAGCCACAATATCTCCTCCTATTTCGCAAAGGAAAGCATTTCAAGAATCTGGGTCCCTCCAGTCAGGTTACTTCTAAATTATGAAAAAATACATATTATATACACTCCAACTGCAGTTACTAATTGATGCTCACCAAGCTTTACCAGGACTCCCTCTGACCTCTGCATTCTGAAACAATATGTCTGGTCTGCACTTTGCTTACAAAGAATATCTTAGCTTCCCAATAGTGAGCTCACAGAACTAAGAGCTGATCAGTACATTACAGAAGCTTTTAAAACCCATTCCTGTTTCCCTTTAATGGTTAATATCAAAAGTACTGGATCCTTGACTTGGTTTCTATCTGAAACTGAAGAAGCTTTCGTTGAAAATGATCGGCACTTTTACTCTTCTAAAGTGACAGACGGAATGTCTACGTTAATTAGCATGTTCAGCTGTCACATAGGGGATGATAGTAAATCTCTTTGCAATGGGTTTGATGGTTGCAGTCTAGAAAACGTTGACTGGAGTGTCATTCTTTCTCCAGGGTCATGTATTTTTAAACGTCTTGCTTTCCCTTTCAAGCCTATGCAGAGACAGCACTGGAAGCGAGAAAAATGAAGAAGAACAAAAGAAGAGAAAAGTGAGTTGGCAGCTGGAGGCAGCCATCTTGGACTGGGTTAAAAGCATAATCCTGGTCACGCTGTATCAGCAACATAGGAGAGATAAGAGACTGAGGGGATGCCTGTGCTGGGAAACCCCTCTGCAGAGAGAGAGAGAGTGTATGGATACTGCAGATACTGTTGCAGTCAAATTAAAAGCCTGGGTAGGAGGTAGAGGAGAATACAGTCTCTGGGGCCACTCCAGGCTAAGAGTCTTATTAAATATGCATCATATTGCCTATAGAAGAAATGTATAAAAGAGATTAGTAAATGACCAGAGGGTGTCCCTTTGATGAGGGAGGTAAATGTGATGACACTTGGCTGGTTTATCAGAGAACGCAGAGCGATGTCCCTGATATAAAAAGAGGATATTTTGGTGTACGGTGACAAATTATACTGGCTGGACAGCAGGTGACAGATATTTTGAATTTGTTCAATACTGCATGGAAGGGATTTTTGCGTATTTTCTTCTTTTGCAATTTTGGATTTCCATTTTGCACATGTACTCCACAGCATTTCAGAGGATTATATTGTACTTTTGCACAGCATCTTTATTTACTGTTACTCTATAGATTCAGATTTCTCATTCAAAATTTGGGATGAGTTTACAAAATATTATTCATTGTTATAAATCAACCCACCTCCCCTAGAATAGTCGTTCCCAACCTTTTTCCTCAAGGGACCACTTTTCTATCATTGAGTAAACTGAAGACCCCTGACTAAGTGACATCATTTATGGATATTTCATATTTCATTCAACACATAACAAAAGTTAGAATCCAACTCTTAAAGTTTGGTAAAATACTCCATTTCATTTAACAAGAAAACCTCACAACCTCTACATGCTGCTTATCAAGCTTCCCTCCATATTTATCCTGTATTTACTTTATTACTGTGGCAGTGAGTGTGGGATGATGCTAACACAGTATAACCACCACCACAACCAGTCAGGATATGGAGGATCCTGTATTGGGCCAAGAGCTCTGACTGATTAGAAACAGAAAGAGTTTGGGTCACACTGACGGCTGTGGAAACGATGCTGGAAATTAAAGGTTTCACGGAGATAGCCGCATGTGGCCATAGTGCCTCCTGGACATTTTATTGTTGATGTGACACTGATGCACTGCAGCCTGGGAGGATCTCTTTTCAGATGCATGGGTTCATCAGTAGTA
Source organism: Cottoperca gobio (assembly GCF_900634415.1). Taxonomy (NCBI): domain Eukaryota; kingdom Metazoa; phylum Chordata; class Actinopteri; order Perciformes; family Bovichtidae; genus Cottoperca; species Cottoperca gobio. Next base: position 18,129,033 of record NC_041378.1, on the reverse strand, counting down.
TGACAATCCATAGTGTCACAGTCCCACAGTGAACCTTCAGTGATTTGAGTCTCTTGTAGTCCATTTTTCCTTTCCTTACATCTTCCTGCAGCTGTTTTCACTTCCTCGTTAGAACACCACAGAATTGCCAAGCTAGTCTAACGTCCAAATGTGTAATAGCTCCGTTTGTTCACAGAACAAAGCGTAGTCATTTAAAAATAACAGCTCTGAACATTTGTGAGATGGCTGTTTTTTGCAGACACTCTTTTTTTTATTATCAGCGGAAAATGCTATATTTCAGTATAGTTTCGCTATCAATATGCGTTTTGATAACTTGTCTAGTGAGAAATGTACATTTTACTTTCAGAATTTTCATAAGATCCTGAGATTTATAGTTATTACGAAGACTATTTCAGGTCTCGTCTCGTTTGAGAGCAACGTTTTTCATGTTTCCTACAGTGGTTGCTTGGGGCGCTGCTATCGCCAAGACCAGTAGCTTGCATGTTTTGCTGTTATGTTATTTCTAACATTTGCTGTTCTTCTCTCAATAATTCAACAGTTCATAACGTGGACACTATAAAAACCAATTCCAACCAATTTTGACAAATCACATGCTACACACTAGGTAGTGAAATTAAGACTATTTGGGCCATCCAATTCAGTGCGTATTATGGGTAGAAACAAAACTAAAACTAAAACCTAAACCAGAGTCCCAAGGGTCTATCTGACATTTGCCCACCCGAAAATTTTAAATGTAACCCTCAACTGTATTTTATGCAATTTAGCTTCATTTTAAGCTCTAAAAATGTTTACAAAAGTTCCACGTGGCAGGAAACTTAAAAGTGAAAATTATATTTGCTAATAAATCTGAATTCTTAAGACTTTTTATTAAACTACTAATGATCTTAACTTGAACTACTGTCTACTAGATTACATACATATAAAACAGTTGGCAGCAAAACGTTTTGAATAAGTTATTCCTGTGCTTAAAATGATCACGTGATTCATTTCCCGCCCTGCTATTGGTTGTCAGCAGATAGACCTTTTTGATACTAAAATTATGCTTGAGCATGTGGAGATAGACCTTTGTAGATCTCACTGACTCAGCAAATATATACAAAATCTGCATAAATTAGTGATGCAGATAGACCGTATTAACTTTAAAGCCATTTGAGACATAGACCTCAAATTTGTCCAATTTGTCAGATAGACCTTGTTAACACTCAGTTGACGCTTTGTAGAACTGACGACTCAAGTTAAGAACTCTGATAAATATACTAATGTTTCACTATACTCACATCTTGTGCAGTCACAGGACACTCAAGTGGAAATATGCACGTTTCAACAGAATTTATGGCCCATCTGCCATAACAGTGCTAAATTCCAGACAGCAAGGTGTGCTGAAGTGCCTGTGAGCAAGACCATGAATCCCTGTTGTTGTTAGGTGGCGTCACCATTGTATTCAAACAGTTTCTACAACACATAGCGTGTTAAAGAAAACTGCAAGTACTCAGTACTCAGGAAACAAGACATGCAACGGGAAATTAATTACTTTGTTCTGTGTAGTTTTGCAGCTACGTCAGAAAATCATTTTCCACTCAGAGCTGAGTGCTCATCACAACTCACCCACAGTCATTTTTAGCCTAGCAAGCTACTTTGTATGTGTGAAAACAGTGTGAGTCCACAGCCATGTTAGCAGCTCTGTGAGTCTGTACTTCACAGTACTGGCTCACAATGATAATGCTGTTGGTGGTATAATGTTTATATTGTCAGTTTAGTGTGCTTCTCAGAAAAATACACATTGCTGTTTTAAAAAGGATCCCGTTTTAAACATAAAGCAACAGAATAAGCCAATGTGTGTCCTTTCCTGCATCATCTCATGTAAATGTTACCTATTGTTTCCTCTGTCAACCAATGAACTCTTTGTCTGGAGATGACAAAAGTAATTAGGAGTTTGAGGGATTGTGAAAGAATGTGACTGATGATGCTGACAGGTATATATATATATATATATATATATATATATATATATATATATATATATATATATATATATATATATATATATATACACATATATAAATATATAGGATGTGCTAGCCTGGGTTAAACTGTTAAGATGTGTTGAGACTGATTTATTCTAACATTGGTTGAGAGTTAAATCAAGATGTGAAACTGTTAAAGAAAAAGGGAAACTCAAGCTGCTGCTACACTTTAGTATATTTTTCTAAAATGAAGCACTTTATTTTAAGATGCACAATCTTTCAAAGCTATTTTATTTTTAAATGCAGCCCGAGAAGAACATTATACATACACATATATATCTACAGTATTATATATATTTGTATAGTTCAATGTTAAGTGACAATAAATATTGTCAAAATGTTTTTAAATTGTACTTTCTTTATTAGATTTGACAGTCAGTTGATGACGTGCAGACGTTGATACAGCTACTAGGCTAGTTCAATATATATCACACTAATTCATAACGCAAGTTAGACATTATGATGCTCCAGACCTTTGCTCGTGGAAATGTTCTCTAACTGGACCTCTTAGAATTTTAGTTGAATACCCCTGTTCTACATGATGTATTTAAATATCATGGGTGCCAATAATGGTGACCAGAACTGTATATATATATATATATATATATATATATATATATATATATATATATATATATATATATATAGCGAGAGAGATTTTCCATCCATCCTTCCTTTTTATATATTGCTTATCTTCAGGGTCACAGTGGGCTGGATCGTATCCCAGCATGAATTATGGCAAGAGACATGATATACTCAGACCAAGTCTATCAAAGGACCAACCAGATATGCAGTGGTGGCAGTAACTAGAAGCAGGAAGCTGATGTCTTAAATGTCATTGAAATGAGAAACCTGGTTTTCATCAGGGTAGGTTAAGTGAGAAACCAAAATTCCCCAGGTAGATTTTCCTGGAGAACCCCAATTTTTAGGTCACCGATACATATTTAAGTAAGTAAGAAATTAGAAAGTTTGACTTTGACAGTAGTGCAGTGGGATAAAGTAGGGGAAATATATATCCTTGTATACAAGTAATATTCTTTTTTAATTCTGACCATTGAGTGACTTTAAGAGAAATTTAGATTTGAAAAGAAAATGTCACGTAAAAAAAAAAATCTATTTAGTTTCGCAAGTGTGCCAGATTTATAAAAATTATCTATCTATATCTTTCTTAACGCATCAGTGGACAAAAGTACATCCGGTCAATAAATTCACAGAGGCCCTGCAGACAGTATACAACCTTAGTCTGCAGCCTACAGTAGCTGTGTTTTTGTGAGGCTACAACAAGGCGTGCAGTTGGCAGAGTGGGAGGTACAGTTTGTCAAAACTGCATGTTGAATTATTGATTGTGTACATAAAGCATGGATGTGGAAGAAAATGTCGAGGAGGGAGGAGGGTACTGGAACCGGCCGATAAATAAAGCCACACATTACTACAGTAAAGCTTCACCAAGCAGTCAATTCAATTCCTGCTTTATCTTTCATCACTTTTTCTCCAAATTTTCCTCTAATGCTTTCTTTCCCAACCCACTCCTATACAAAATGAACAAAATTACTTTTCTAGTCAGACTCTTTTTTGATAACACCGTCAGTGGACAATTATTTGTGGGTGTTTAAAAATGTATTAGCTTCTGTGATGTCACATTCACCAGAATCCTTCTGGGATTCTGTAAATGCAACACTATTTGAAGAGGTACACTGGCATCCTTTGGATGACATCAATTATGAAAGGTGTCTCCTGAAATTTTTGGATGCAGGGAGAATGTGACTCCAATAATGGTGCAGCTAGAAAGGTTTCTTCTCATTGGTTGGCTGTGGGTACCGGGGAAGCTTGTGGATCAACATGTAACATCTGAACACATATTTGCTGAATAATGTTTTAGTGGTCCCACTGAGAGACCTTTGTAATGTAATTTATTTTAGCCCTACAGTAAGCATAAGATTGTTAACTAGCACTAACATGCCCCTGCTTTATGCAGATGACACAGCCTTGTATGCATCTGTCTCCTCTTCATCTCACGCTATATCAAGATTACAATCTGTCTTTAGCGTTCTTCAGAAATCTCTACTTAATCTCAAGCTTGTATAGAGGTCTGAAATGACACAATGGGTTTTGTTCTCAAGGACTTAATGGTACATCAATTGAAATTGTTTAAGCCTAAACACCTAGGAATTTGGCCAGAATGCAATCTCACTTTTAAACAGCCTGTGGAGCAACTGTCACAGAAACTAAAGATAACAATGGGCTTCTAATATCAAAATAAAGTATGTTTATGTCTTCAGGACAAGAACATGATTGTACAGTCAACTATCATGTCTATGCTTGACGATGAAGACATCCTCATGCTGCTCACTTCACCTTAAAACAACTTGATTTAGTTTATAATTGTACTTTGTGTCTCATTACAGGAGATATAGTATATATCGTACAACCAACTACCTAGCCTACATGAAAAAGTAGACTGGTCCTTACAGAAATGGGGGAGAGGAAGTGGTGTGACATGCAACAAAGCGGTCCCAAAGCCTTGCACTGGCACCACTCTGCGCTTTGATACATTCTATCCTTTTTAGTATAAAGTACATTTTTCTTGTCAAATTTAACCACTGCTCACCAGACCAGATCTCAGAACTGTATAACTCTAGTTACCCCTCAGGCCACGACTACCTTTTAATACTTTGCCTTTGAATGGAATGAATTAGAGGAGATTTACCTCATTAACCTAATATTACATCATGCTTGCCACTGATGTCATCATACCATAAAAAAGGATTTGTTTGTGTGTGTTATTTGACTTTCATCAAGATGAAGTATGTACTGTAAAATAAGGGAAAGTCTAATTCTCAGCTACACAGGTGCATATACCTTTAGCCTACCATAGATTTATTGAGTGGTACTCACCCACCCCAACTAAACTAGCATTCACTGTTGTGTGACTATGGTTTGTATTGTACCATAAGTACAGCAAAAATGTTTTTCTAGTTTACATGTTTGCTGCTAAGTTGTACGGCCCACTGCACATGCACCTTAGTTCTTCTTTCGCTGGCCTCACCTGCAACCTCCAGCCCGACCTATAGACTTCACATTGGGATGACGTCACACAAATTGCTTTTCCAGACTCTAGTAATATGTTTATGGTGGTCCATGCGGAAAAAGCAAAATGCTTTTTTGATCGCAATTTTGTTTGTTGCAATTGCCAGAAAGGCTGACTGGCATTGCTGTATCCAACTCTCTTAAGCAGACAACCGGATGACCACTTGGGCAGAGTGATGCTGTTTTTGTTTTTTTTGACGTCATGTGAGCAAAGTTTTGGTTGACGAGGGGCATTGAAAACACTGTGCAGTGTATGATAATGTACTATGGATACATTCTTGCTTATACGGCAGTACTCCGCTGACAGCAATCAGCCAAACAATCGCAGAGTTTAATTTCCCTGAGAGGCCAGGCTAGTGTCTTATAAAAGGAGATGTCACATAAAACTACACTTATTGATTAAGTATAAACATAAAACAAATCTGAACGATGTATAACTGGGCTGACACTAAGCAGAGAGCTTTTGCACCTAATGGAGTGGATGGAGGTTTATCCAAGACACTTCTCTCGAGAGGGAAACAGCAGACAACAGTCCATCATTACTCACCGAGCATAGGCCAGGAAATTCAAAGTAAAAGGCATTGTATCACTTAAGAATACAGTACATCAATAGAGTGCATCACTTAACATGATGGCTCTGTTTTTATAGCCCAAAAGGCTACCACCAAAATTAAATCAGATTAAATAAAAGAATATGGATTATTTTTCTTATTTTAGACACTCTCTAGTAGCACTACTAAATATTTTGATATTAGAAATTGATCAAATTACTATTTACTGTGAAAGGGGTTGCTCATAGTGACAAAGCTACAAAATAATTATCAGCCAGTTGTAGTTTGCTTCAACTGTAGTTTGCTTCTGTAGTTTGAAACGTTTTAGCATCTTTTAGCTCACTGTTTTGGTTCCCTGTCCCACAAACTTAAATCTCATCAACCTCATTTCCAGTCTCAACAAGCAGCTGTTTTTAGCAAAAAAGCTAAAAGCAGCAAATGGCAGACAGGCATTTTAAGCATCTTAAGAAGCAAATATTTAAATATTGGATTTATATTCATCAAGCAAGAGGCCTGAAAAATGCCTTCAAATGAATGCTTATCTAGCTCCGTGACTGTTGAATATCTAAATAGGCATTACGACTTCATAACATACTTAATGACAATTATGTCATTAATCTGTTTTTGAAATGTTTTACCAAGTGTCCAAAAAAATTCAAAAATAAGGCAAATCTGTCTATCTTATAAATTTACAAAGATATATATATATAATTTCTGTGTAAATAGCTAGTAAAAGTAATACTATTGACAGTAAGAATAGTTAGCAGTACAGCAGCATAAATAGCAGCAAAAAAAAGTAACTGTGATTTGACGGTAACTATAATTACAATGGGATTGAATGTTATTGAAGTTAATTTTTTAAAGAGACAAACATGAATACAAATCTCACATAAGAAGTGATAAAAACTCAACGAGTAAATCCTCAGTCACACAGTATTTTGGCTCCTTACCCACATTCATGCTTGAAGCAGAGAAATAATGTGTTAGGGAAGTTAAGAGGAAAACTTTGGTTCTGGTATTCTGCAGCAAGGAAAATAAATATATATAATATAAAAATATGTAATTATTATAAACTATTTGAAATACATTTCACTGAGTATTTCAATAAACCAGGATAATGCTTTCTGGTTGATTCTTTCAGCTACGTTCAGTTACATAGAAACTGTAGACATGAGCAGTGACATGGTTTTTAAATAACTAGATTAGGAAACCATGTATGTTTGGAGAAGAAATGCAAGATCAAATTTTGAAATTCAAAATAACATTTATTGGAAATGTATGATGAAAGCTTATGACATTTTTATTTTGAATTAGATATAACTATTCAGCATCAAGTGTTTCAGGCGTTTAAAGACGAGATATGCTTCTCCAAAATATTATTTTTGTTTTATCTGTAAACCTCAAATAGCATATTTGCTTGCTTGACCAACCGGCTGCCAAAAATCATTACCAACAGCTTAGACACGTAGCCAAGACAGCTGGTACTGTGTGTGCAGCTGAGCCTGGGTGAGTTTGAAGGGCAACCTAGACCATCTCAAGGAGAAGTACCTCCCTCTGCTTTACATGAACAAACTGATGTATTTGTAATGTTACCTCACCATAAACCATTGCTTGAATTTGTATAGAGTTCCATATACAGATAAGACCCTGACCACCTGTATAGGGAGCCGAAATTGTGAAAGGAAATTACGGAATGTTTATCCGAGCTATTTAACTGACAGTAGCTGCTGACAGTGAGTTGACGCTTAAACACTGTAAAGCTGCAGAGAGCTGGAGGGTCATGATGGTTCTCTGTGAGTTAGTTATTAAGAGGGATCAAGATATGATCCATTGTTAATATAAAAATTGTTACTATATGCCACCTGATTTTGTTGTAGTGCCAATAATTACGCTGAGTTTTTAAATTTTCTCTCAGTTCAATGTTAATGTGTAAATATGTCTTAGACAAAGAGTGAGGTTCCAACACCTCATTGTGCAATATTGTGCTTTCACCATATGCCCACTTAGCACAGGCAAAAGCAAAGTGTGTTTAAATGGACACACATTTTTAAACCTCTTTGTGTGTGGTCAGCTAGCCCTGGTTAGGTCTATTTACACAGTGAGCATTACTGGATGAAGTAGCCCAAGATTACCTGCAGCTGAACATACCTTCAACAATGAGTTTCAGTGGCTAAATATGTTTATCATGTCCTGTTAAACACTGTGTGAGTTTTCATTGCACACACACACACACACACACACACACACACACACACACACACACACACACACACACACACACACACACACACACACACACACACACACACACACAGGCAAATGTATAACCCACTCACATACAATCCCACATGGGGAAAAAAAGCATTTGTTAATAACACATATTTACTCATGCTACATTTTGGTGCATACTACACACACAATTACACCATTGGCGTGTCACATTTTTAATAGAAATTGATCTGCGTGAGAGAGCCATGCTGAGAAATGTCGCATGCTACAGCCTGAACACACACTGAGGCATGTATATACCTATTTTCTGCTCCACCGTGATTTGTAAATTATTGAAAAAGTACTGTTGGAGGCTGGGCAATTTACTTTGACTGCTGCTGAAATTACATATTTGACATTGACAAATCTTAATGTATTGTGAGCCACTTGGAGGGATGGATGGGGGTCGTACACTGTAGTATTGGTCCAGTTGAAGGTGTTTGGGTGCAGAATTAGCTTAACAGATTCAGACAAACCACGCTATTTCTGCCGACGTTGTTTCTCCTCACCTGCCTGTGTAGATGTACTGATTTAACTGGTAATTTAAACTGGTTCAAGTGTGCATTACCATACATGAGCACATCCATCTCCTGGTAAATAAGTCTGAGCAAATAAGGGAAATCTCTCTCCATCTCAGTTTCTCTAAGGCATGCATGCGTACCGTCAAACCCCCCTACCCTCACACACACAAAGTCATTAGTAATCCTCTGGAGGAACCACTCACACACACACTTGCAATAATGTACATACCCAAGCGCTCTTAAACACAAAGCAGAATTTTCTCTTGAATATTTCCCCAGGGTCCAGTATAATGTTTCTGACTAAGGTGGAAGCATTCATTATATATCTGGGTCGGTCCCATTATAGGTTGTTGCTGATAGGTTTTGAGTAAATAACAGCCCATGTTAACTTGATTACTTCAGCATGAATTACATCCATAAGGGATGTGCAGTCAAAGCTAATATAACAAAAAACACAAGATGCTATGAAAGAGGGGCAGAGAAAGTTTGATACTAACCTAATCAAACTGTTGTTTAATATTTAATCAATCATTCTTTTAAAAACTGCAGGCAGGGTCCTGAAGAGGTCCTGAAATCAGGATGTTTTAAAACTAAAAGGACAGTGAAGCTAGTAGCTATTGTAGTGCTTTGGTCAAGAAGTGCTTTTGGTTAAGAAGGCCAGCTCTGTCCTGGGGAGCATGCTGGACACTGTGGAGGTGGTGGGAGACAGGAGAATGACGGCCAAGCTGTCCTCTCTATTGGACAACATGTCCCACCCCCTCCAGGACACTTTGTACGCACTCTGCAGCTCCTTCAGTGACAGGCTGCTTCACCTGCGGTGTCTCACGGAGAGATACCGTAGGTCCTTTCTCCCTGCAGCGGTCAGAGTGTACAATCACCACGGCCCCTAGTAGACCACCACACCAACAACACACTATTCCACCACTGTGTGCAATTATCAATATCATGTGCAATATTCATCCATCCATCCATCCATCCATCGTCTACCGCTTATCCGGGATCGGGTCGCGGGGGCAGCAGCTCCAGTAAGGAACCCCAATCTTCCCTTCTCCGGGCCACATCCTCCAGCTCCGACTGGGGGATCCTGAGGCGTTCCCAGGCCAGAGAGGAGATATAATCTCTCCACCGAGTCCTGGGTCTTCCCCGGGGTCTCCTCCCAGCTGGACGTGCCTGGAACACCTCCCTAGGGAGGCGCCCAGGTGGCATCCTTACTAGATGCCCAAACCACCTCAACTGGCTCCTTTCAACGTAAAGGAGCAGCGGCTCTACTCCGAGTCTCTCACGGATGGCTGAGCTTCTCACCCTATCTCTAAGGGAGACGCCAGCCACCCGTCTGAGAAAACCCATTTCGGCCGCTTGTACCCGTGATCTCGTTCTTTCGGTCATGACCCAGCCTTCATGACCATAGGTGAGGGTAGGAACGAAGATCGACCGGTAGATTGAGAGCTTTGCCTTCTGGCTCAGCTCTCTTTTCGTCACAACGGTGCGGTAAAGTGACTGTAATACCGCCCCCGCTGCTCCGATTCTCCGGCCAATCTCTCGCTCCATTGTCCCCTCACTCGCCAACAAGACCCCGAGGTACTTGAACTCCTTCACTTGGGGTAATGGCTCATTCCCTACCCGGAGTAGGCAATCCACCGGTTTCCTGCTGAGAGCCATGGCCTCAGATTTGGAGGTGCTGATCCTCATCCCAACCGCTTCACACTCGGCTGCGAACCGATCCAGTGACTGTTGAAGGTCACAGACCGATGATGCCGTAAGGACCACATCATCTGCAAAGAGCAGCGATGAGATCCTCAGGTCACCGAACTGCAACCCCTCTCCTCCACGACTACGCCTCGTTATCCTATCCATGAAAATCACGAACAGAATTGGTGATAAAGCGCAGCCCTGGCGGAGGCCAACATTCACGGGAAACGAGTCCGACTTACTGCCGAGTATCCGGACACAACTCTCGCTTTGGGCGTACAGGGATTGGATGGCCCTCAAAAGTGACCCCCTCACCCCATACTGCCGCCCTTCTAGTCCTTCGATACCCTGCAACTGTTTCCGGAGTCCTCCCGGATAACATAACCCGGAAGGACTCCTTCTTCAGTCGGACGGCTTCCCTGACCACCGGGGTCCACCACGGTGTTCGAGGGTTACCGCCCCTTGAGGCACCTAAGACCTTGAGACCACAGCTCATCACCGCAGCTTCAGCAATAGAGGTTTTGAACATCGCCCACTCAGGTTCAATGCCCCCAACCTCCACAGGGATGGCTGAAAAGCTCCGCCAGGAGGTGTGAGTTAAAGATCCCCAGGACAGGGGCTTCCTCCAGACGTTCCCAGTTCACCCGCACTACCCGTTTGGGTTTACCAGGTCTGTCCAGAGTCTTCCCCCACCCCTTGATCCAACTCACCACCAGATGGTGATCAGTCGACAGCTCCGCCCCTCTCTTCACCCAAGTGTCCAAAACATGCGGCCTCAGGTCAGATGATACGATTACGAAATCGATCATTGACCTTTGGCCTAGGGTGCTCTGGTACCACGTGCACTTATGAGCATCCTTATGTTCGAACATGGTGTTTGTTATGGCCATTCCATGGCTAGCACAGAAGTCCAATAACAAACGACCGTTCGGGTTTAGATCAGGGAGGCCCTTCCTCCCAATCACGCCTCTCCAGGTGTCTCCATCGTTTCCCATGTGTGCGTTGAAGTCTCCCAGCAAGACTACGGAGTCCCCTACTGGAGCCCCCTGCAGGGCTCCATTCAGGGTCTCCAAGAAGGCCGAATACTCAGAACTGCGGTTTGGGGCATAGGCACAAACAACAGTCAGAGTTTTCCCCCCCATAACCCGAAGGCGTAGGGAGGCGACCCTCTCGTCCACCGGGATAAACTCCAACATAGCGGTGCTCAGCCGGGGGCTAGTGAGTATCCCCACCCCGGCCCGACGCCTCACACCTTGGGCAACTCCGGAGAAGAATAGAGTCCAACCCCTATCCAGGAGTACGGTTCCAGAGCCAAGACTGTGCGTGGAGGTAAGCCCCACCAGATCCAACTGGTAGCGCTCCACCTCCCGCACTAGTTCCGGCTCCTTCCCCCACAGAGAGGTGACGTTCCACGTCCCCAGAGCCAGCCTCTGCTGCTCCGGTCTGGTCCGTCGAGGTCCCTGACCATCACTGCCACCCATGTGACAGCGCACCCGACCCCAGCGGTTTTTCCCATGAGTGGTGGGCCCACAGGATGGATGGATGGGAGGCACCACGTAGCTTCTTCGGGCTGTGCCCGACCGGGCTCCCTGGCAAACCCGGCCACCAGGCGCTCGCTGTCGGGCCCTCCCTCTGGGCCTGGCTCCAGACGGGGGCCCCGGGCTTCCTCCTTTCCTTTTCCTTTCTTTCATGAAGTCGTTTTTGAACCATTCTTAGTCTGGCCCCTCACCTGAGACCAATTTGCCTTGGGAGACCCTATGTGCAATATTCACTCTTACAAATATTTTCCAATGACTCTGTACTTATATTACTGTTACTGTATTTTATTCTATTTAATTGTGTACTCGCCACTTTACTCTCTTGCTCTTTGCTGTAACAACAGTAAATTTCCCCGTCGTGGGACAAATGAAGGATTTCTGATTCTGATTCTGAAAGATGGAGGTCATACAATGCTTGGACCGAGAGATACTTTTTCCCCAAACACAACCAATGTTCCCAAGAGGACAAGTAAAGCTGTGAATAATAAAATGAATGATGCTTGATGATTTAATTATTATTCTTTTTTAAAACATTATTTTCTTCCTTGTGGATGTCTATGGTTTTTAAACTTGTGTTTTTGTAGCTCAATTTTAAAGCTTCCTTGTGCAGGAAAGGTGCTATATAAATAAAGTTCATTCATTCTAATGTAGACGTAACTTTAGTGTGTAAATTATTGTAATGGTACCTTTCCTATCTGTAGCTTGATAACAGGAGACCAACTGTTTTATATTTTGTTAGTCCAATAAAAAAATAAACAAAACTTCAGTAACTAATGCTTGTCCTCTTGGAGACAGTCCAAGCTGAAAACACAACATTGACATATATTATTAAGTTGTTGTGGTAAGTGTAGCGAATCCAACAGACATAAAGCAACATTAACATTAATTTAGAGTTATGCACCTCCAAATCTGAGGCATGGTAATTGAATAAGCTAATTTCCCTGGAGAGATAACATCTCTTCTGGCCTCGGGGTTCCCCAGGAGGAGCTGGAAAACATTGCTGGGAGACAGAAGTGGAAGATAATGGATGGATCAGAGGGTCAACCTGATGAATGTAAGTCCAACATTCACTTTCCTTTTAACGCCGTTATTTTGGTCTCCATCCACTTCTGATCAAAATATCAGGCTCTTTAGTTGCAGGTAGCAAACAGTGGATTCATCAAAGCTGTTTTGTAGTAACCTGCTCTACTTTCTCTTTGTTGAGCACCTACTTCACAACTTCAATACATTCAACTGACAGTAAACTCTCACAGAAAAACCCAGTTTTAAGGCAACACCTAAAAAACTCATCTGACTTGGATAAAACCTCAGTCAGGAATTAATTTACCCGGAAAGCAACATGAGACTGATCTCGTTAACAAGGTAATGGAAACCTGCTTTAATGGAAATATGCTTTGTAACAGAATACACATAAAAGGTGTAAATCAAGGTAATGAGGGAAATAAATTAGGAATCATAATGAGCACTTTTTGTAGCTGTGAGGCAAAAACATATTTTTAGACACAAAATATGAATCACCCCAGAGATGAATAAATAGCTGGTCTTGATTTCATTTTGCAGCACCTTACAGTAATGTGAGTCTGTGGTTGTGTTTTTATATTCAGAACCAAACCAAATGTGCGCCATTTCCCACATAGACAAAGTGATAGATACATGATAAGAGTTGAATGATCTTTACCTTTGGACATGACAGAGTGTACGTCTACCACCTCCCGTGACCTCTCCCGCAGATCAAGCTTGAGGCAACAAACAGCTTCCCAGAGGCTCCCGTACACCGCTGCTTCCCAGATGGTGCAGTTCATTAAAAAAAGGAGTCAATTTAGGTGAATTTGGGAGGATTTAGAGAATATATTAACTCCATCTAATGGCTGTATAGGAATATGCAGTATCGCACAGCGTTCTACAATGCTGTTATTTAGAGATCAAAGAGATTCGGGGAGAGCTGAGATTCCCTTTGTGGATTTGAGGAGAGAGAGAAAAAAGGAAGAAGTAGAGATGTTGTAATTTAACATGCTGCAGAGATGAGATACACATTGGCTTCCTTTGGCTGCTCATCAAAACAAATTCACAATCTGCTGCATCACCACTTGCTAAGGTCATCCTGGTAAAGTGAACAGACCTGAGACTGCTTTGCCTTTTTGTATTTGTGCAGCTGATACGGAGTTTAGGGACAACAAATAACAAGGCAGACTGACGAAGCACTATTTCTTTTTTTAACACCGTTGCTTTAGAACTGCCAATGTTGGTCAATCGGTGGGTCGGTAAAAGTCAACCTCTTTTGTCTAGACTCAATAAACATTGGATGAACGATCATGACATATTCACATATACATCCGTGGTTCCCACACAACTATGTCACCTTAATTAGTGAAATGTCTTAAAAACCTTTAAATAGATTGCCATGAAATTTGTTACAGGCATGCATGTCCCACTCAGGATGAATTATAATGACTTTGGTCCCCAAATGTTTTGTCTATCCCCATCATGAGGTTAGTTATCCAACATTGGTTTGTGACGTAATTCAAGGATTCAGGATAATTCATCGTCATTATATTACCTGATAAACTAATAAAGTGCCCACAAACCAGCTGTACTTGTATTTACCAGTTACTGTATGTTAGCATGCTAATAAGCTAATCTAAGATGATTGTCAATGTTTTACCTGCTAAACATCCGCTTCTTACCTTTGTCAGTGTTAGCAGGTTGCCATGCTGATATTAGTATAACATGAATGCCTCATGCAGGGCGGCACAAAATGTACTTACTGGAAAAATGAATAGTCGACTCCCTAAAGTGTCTTTTAGTACACTGGTAGCGACCTCTCAATCACAAGGTTGCCACACCCTGAAGCATACCCTGCTCTATCATTTATTTTACGCCAGATGAACATTATGCTATATACTTCAAAGTAGCAATTGGGACCATAAACACATTAGGACATGTTTTACTGAAGTAATACATCAAGTGAGAAGTAGGGTAATTTTCTCATAGACTTCTATACAGTCTGACTTCTTGTTGCAAGAAGTGGAGTTGCCCCCTGCTGGCCATTAGACAGAATGCAGGTTTAAGTTCTGCATTAGCTTCACTTTTCAGACCTGGAAGTAAGCGGAACGATTGTGTTTGAGTCTTGTCACAACCCCGGCTCTAGGGCAGGACAAACAGACGATAAGGACACGAAATGCCAAAGTATATAAGGGATTTATTGGTAAGCAGGACATAAATTGCCAAGCAAGTTCATGTAAACAAAAGACAACTGCCAAAACAACGGGTTTTCCTGGCTCAGGCAGGGAGAGAGAGAGCAGCATTGCGGATGCTGGCCTTTTATGGTCCTAAGGTGCGCTGCGCCCAGGTGCTCCAGATCAGACGGACACTGTCATCAGCTCCACTGACACCTTAAAGATATACAACACAGTGACTGACACAAGACAGGTTAAGCAGGGGCCGTCACAGTCTGTACCCAATATATGTATAGTGTATATATATATAGTATATATTACTGTCCCTGTTAAGTTAACATTTCAGAGCAAAATCAATCAAAATTAAACCTTTACTTAGTGGAAATCTAAATACTTCAGTCAGACTTGGATCCATCTATTCTTTGGTGGTGATTGGACATCAGCTATGAACATCATGAAGTCAAATTGGCTCTGAGCCATTCATAATTCATCTGAGCTCTTCTCTCACCAAACATTCCTCTCAACACTGGCATCAAAATGCTTAGATTCAAGCAAAGAATAGACAAGATGGATGTATCCCTTCAAGATATTTTTTCAAACTCTTGACTCATTTAATCACGGTGCCTCTGTTCTTTCTTTGTTGTGGCTCCCCTGCTGCGCTGATTGTCTCTGGCGTATAGCTGACTGTATACTGTGGAGCTTAATGTTTTACGATGAAAAGAGAGGATGACACAGTGACTAAAAAAGGCTCACTGCCATCCATTTCTGTCATCCGAGTCTGTCATCCATAGTAAAGTATGCTTTGCCTGCCTTACTAGAGAGGAGAGGAGAATGTTTGAAGCTCTTCTTACAAAGCAAGCAGATCATTGACATACTGTATTTGTTGCTTTACAAGTGACCAGATTGGATTTGTCTGTTAATATATTCATTTACTGTCATTTTGACATCAGCCATCATAATAACGATGCAGGTATTCACACATTGACTCAAGGCGAGTTAAGCTGAGCATGAAGCAATTTTTCATTTTTGCTTTATTTGCACAAATTTGAGCAGCAAACATCCAGCGGACCGCACACAGTGCTGACATTTGCTGGAGCTAGTTAACAACATAGCTAGTCTTGTTTGTGTGAGAGCTCTTCATGTCAGACTTGATTTCAAAACTTTCAAATAACTCCAATGGGTTATTTTGTGATGCTTAAGATCCTCCTGTCCCTTGCGAAATTTAATGAGAATTTGCAACATGTCATGCTTTTTGTCATCTAGATTATGTTGTATCCTTTTTCACATAAACTGTTTTTGTTCGTCAATGTGGCAAACACCAAACTATGGACCTTGTAAAAGGTCCATCCTTGTAAAAGGTAGATTCTTTGGTGTTTTCTATATTTTAGTTGACGATTAATTGTGATTAACAATTATATTGACTATTTCTGTTTCATTTTATGTCACACGGTGGTGCTGTTGTTTTTGGCTTTGCTACTAGGTCAAGACCTGAATCCTTGTTGTTAATTTCAATGGCTGCTCATCGAAATGATGGGATCGTTGGCAAATAGTTTCCTATTTTTCACCTCTCACTTCGCTGCACAGATTTATTTTAGATAGCTCGTTCTAAAGCTGTTGTGTAGGTCGACCTAACGTAACGAAAACCGTGGTTCATGATAGGAGGCTTAATTTATTTTCAAAAGTAAATATGCATGGGCAAACACAAAGCCAGTGTTAATGAAGCATTTATTCAGAGAAGCTGAAACCTTAAAGGGAAACTGTAGGTTTTCATCGATGCTCAGTTTTCTTCCGTAGTTACCGGTGCCCGAGGCTGCACTGGATACAGTATGGCGGTCGTCCGATGGACAGTTTCTTTTATAAATGAATAGACTATTTATCGGCACCTTTCTGTCATGAACTTGCTTCGTAATCAAGAAATACGGTTTCATCTGATGTGAAAACAGAAGAACCTGCCCAACAGCAGTAAGATGTAGACATTGAAGCACTCATATGCCATGTTTCTTGCCTCACATTGAAATCTTATGCTCAGGTAGACCCTTCATTCGCCTCAAGCCAGGAAATGCAAGTAATTCACTTTCTACTTGTAGCCACATTTGTAAAATTGACTTTAAATTCCATTGATATTGGAATTCAACGATTATGTAAAATAATCCCGGTCGGTTTAAATACTCACAATCATGCTATTATGTAATAATTGTAACATATCTAGACTTCAATGCAGTAGTGGAAGAAGTACTCAGATACTTAAAATACCAATGCCACAGTAAAAATACTGTCACAAGTAAATATCATGAATTCAATATTATACTTGAGTATGAGTACAAAAGTATTACCATCAACATGTACTTAAAGTACCAAAAATAAAGTAATAAGCACACAGAATCCCCTATTTCAAAATAATATATATTATATAAATATGAATGCATTAATCTGTGAGCATCACTGACGTTGCAGCTGGTAAAACTACTTCATATACTGCTCGGTAGTTTAATTTTTAATCATGCTTTATTTATTTTACTAAATTTATTTAGTTTGAATAATCTGAATCTGTAACGGAACTAGGAACTAAAGCAGTCATAAATAAATAAAAAAAGATTTTAGGTGAGTGCAAAATGAGAAAATGGAGTGCAGGTGATTTCCATTAAAATCAATATAACCCATGTAAAATCAGAGAAGACATATACTGTCATTCCTTCCTTGCTCACTGACTGGAGTGCAGCTCAGCAGCGTAGCACTAAGCTAACAATACTCATGGAGGAGAACAGACTGTTGCAAAATAGATGAATTAATATTTTATTCATTCTTCCATTGACAACTTTTATGAACACTGAATGCCTGAAATGGGTGGCTTCTGTAAAACGGCACTAGAGCCGGGATATGACAGAGTAGCATTTTCCTCTAAATTATGCCTTTGGTGTCAGACATAACGTGCCATAACAGTACCATATCTGCCCAAAAGAAATCAAGCAACCATTTATTTGTATACGTCGGCGGATATTAGCAATGGATCAAAATGCTGTACAGAACATTTGTCTTGTCATGTTTTTCTTGTATAACATAAACGGGACTGGGTAAGATTAAATGATCCTTGGATATTACACATTACGATGCTAGGTTTAAAACTGAAAAAATCCACATGGATACATGTTTGGAGCTATAAACTGTCCACATAACTTTTGTCCTAACAGACGGTGGCATGGACAACTGGTGAATGTGACCGGTGTGTACTTTGTATTTTTGTATTTTATTACTGCTCGGGTTGTGTTTTTTTGCTACTTTGTATTTTTGTATTTTATTAGCTTCGGCTTTATTTCAATAAAGCTCGCTTTTTGTTAAGACCTCGTCCAGAGTACTGCACTTTGGTCCTCACCTTCACCTCATCATGACACGGTGACCACCTCCAGTAAATATCAGTACAATGTGAAATGTCTTCAATCAAAGTTCCAGTCTGGTGTTTCGATTCAACTTACTCCAGACAATTAGTAATTCTCAGTTATTTTGCAACAAAGGTTTTCATAGTATGCCAGAAATATGAGATTTTAACATTTTTAATTATTTGATTGTGTTTACAGCAGCATTAATTGGTTTTGTATCAATTAATCCCACTTCCTCAGCTGCAGAGGGCCCAGGGTGCTATAGATAAAATAAATCATTTTTAGGATCCAATTCGCAATAAAATTGCACAAATTTGCACCCTTTGTAGTTAACCTTATTGTACTATTGTTTTGAACATGTTCTTTATCGGTGTTGCCAGATATAATAATTTTTACTGATGGTTTTGTGTTACTTACATTGCTATTCTCTTTTTAAATTATAACTCTTTTCAATTTGTGATATTTCTGAATCTGTTTTACTGAGGGAGGAGTCTGCTTTGGTGTGTCTATTTTTGCATTGTCGGAAATTTCCCATGGACAATAAAAATTATTGATCAACCCATCTTTGAAACTACTTTTTAACAATGCATCAAAAGATTCTAGCATCTATCCACTTGTTGTACTGTATGCCAGTTTATCTTAGCCCTGACCTACATGAACCTTAAATCTAACAGACCATTTGCAGATCATTTGGTAATATGTACTGTATCGTATGACTATATCAATGTCAAACAGTTAATTTTAAGGGTTATTCTTCAAGATACCCCACTTGGAGAGCCCATAATCACTGCCATTACTCCGGCAGCCAGTAAAGAGTATAAAAGCAATACTAATTAAAGAGAACCTACCAGGTTGAAAGCAGTTAAAAGGCACAGCATGTCTATGAAGCCTGAAGGTCAGTTCAGTCTGTTGTGCCTGCCTTGTATAAATGAGCGCAGGCTACAGTTCAGGAATTATAGTACTGAATTCTATTGTATTTGAAAGTCCAGCCCACACAGTGTCTCCTTGAACAATTATGGCCCTTGGACACATTTAATGAACCCTGCTATAGTATATTAAAGGGCCTACGAAATGATAAACATGAATTTCTACTGATGATAGTAAATGCTATTTGTGGTGTAAAATGATGTGTTATTTATGACACAATGATCGCAGTATTTAATAAATCATGATTTAGTATGTCGACCACCGATGTTTACATTGCCGCTACCGGAAACACCCGAAGCTATGTTCTGACGTCACAAGACACGACACAGACAGCACGGCAGGCGTGGCGATGTTGGACTCTGGCTCGGATATTTCGACAGAATCGAGTAACAGTGAGTCGTCAATAGGCTCGTTGCACCTTCAAGAAGAGGAGTTTATTGAAGAGGGTGCCGGTGTCTTGGATTTAGATCATGCGGGCGAGTTTAACGTGGTGGAAACAGAGCAGCTCGAGACACAGAATTCAAGATGGAGACACAGACTGGAGCGAACATGCGGATGATGGTGACGGTGATCCTGGATTTGGCGGAGATCCTGTGCGGCAACAGAACACAGACAGGTATATACATTTGACTATAGTTCATAGAACTTCTCAATATATAGTAAATACATCATAATAAAACGTAACATTATCCTCGATCGTAAATAGATCGCAAGCTATCCTATATCGAGTCGATAGCTTGGTTTCCTTGAATTGTTATGAACCTGACTAGTTGTCCGCAAATTGCTCGATCCCTAAATATTAAATTATTTCTCTACTTGGACACATCGACGTCTGTAAAGCTTGATAACTTGTGTCTGATGTGAAACGTCATTTATTACGAGGCTGTGTATAAAGCATTAGCTATTAGCTAACAAACAGACCGGAGGACAGCGCTGTTTTATATAGTATAGTCTGTATACTGACCGTCTCACCTATAGTGTGTATATATATATGTGTATATATATATATGTGTGTATATATATATATATATATATATATATGACGGTCACTATAGCCTAAAGTAGCTGGAACACTTACCAGATGTTCATGGAAGTTACGATGTCGTAACTTTACGAGACTTACGTGAAACGGCTAACAAGTTGCTACTAGATAGATCCAACCTCCGTACGACCATAACAGGCTTATGAGCTGCTTACGAGCCTGTCGTGAAACACAGGCATATAAATAGTATGAAATTAAGATGACGTTAATATTGGCCTTTTTTCTGGATATTGTATATAGTGTAAATGTCCTTACCACTCTTCTTTTGTACATCTAGGTGTACATGTGAAAACTGTACAATTATGGAAGCAATTGAAGAGCTGCTGCCAAGAAAAGGATGTCATGGAGGAATTCAATGAATATGAGGGACATGGTGCAAACATAACCTGCATAACAGATCACCCAGGATTCAAATCAAATTGCCTGGATGTTTGGGTGTTGCAGACAGCCTATCAAAGGTATTTGAAGAAGGACTGACAACAAACAGCTGATCAGCCACGTAATGAGTAAGTTACTTGTGTGCACATATGTGTAGAGCTCAGAAACCTTGTTGTAGTCGAATGGTCACTCTGGCAAAGTTACAGAATACATAGATAAATAAGAAATTAAGGTTGAAGTGATTACCATTGATATGTATTATCTTGTATGTTACAGAATATATCGCTATGAGGCATACCGCCGGTGAGATTCTGCTGGGGAATACTTGGTAAGAACCACAGAATGCCATCATGTGCCATTCAAAAGATCTGTGCTACGTTTCCATCTGACAACTACATGTCATTCAAGTATCCAGCACTTTATTAGAGTCAATAACAAAACACAATGTCAGTTCAGTGATTTTATCTGCTTCTATACAGCTAAACAGCATCCCTCTTGTTTGGTTCTTCCACCGACTGCTGAGTGGATCTGTGACTTCAAAAGGTTCCTCATCAACATTGTCTTGGCACAAAGCATTGAGTCTCGGTCAAGAGTTCAGTAACATACTCTGCAAAAAATATGTTTTATAATCAAGCATTATATATAATATTTATGTATGTATGTATGTGTGTGTATATATATATATAATGATGCTGACCTTTGGAACAACCAACTTGGATTGGAACTTGCAGTCCAGCTGACCTGACACATGGTCGCGCCTGCATGGACTTGTGGTGTGTCCGTGGAGGGGGATCCGTCTACACAGCAATTTCTTTCTGACATGACTGAAATGTACAAAACACAACTTTACTAATAAATCTTTCAAACCAGCTTGAAATTGTATTGCATGTTTATACATGTCTGCGTAAAGAAAATATCTAATAACATTCATAATAAAAGATGTGGTTGAATTGATTGAGAGAGCAATGATATCAAATTAAACAAATATATGAATTATGTACATGCATGTGGTGATTGTATTTTTAACACGTCATGTGCAGGTCTACTGGTACTATAACTGTAATGTACAGATGACGTACAGTCTGTATACTTACTGGTGTACACACAGCTTCCTCCCCAGTGTGGATGTCCAATAGATGGTCACTGATCATACAGGTATCCTCAGTTCTGTCAGTGGCTTCATTCACCAATGTTTCAATACCTCTGTAATAATAGGGTGATAGTTAAAAGTTAAATAGACTCACGCTTTTACTCAAACTACAGAATAAAATGGGGAAGCCTGTTATAAACATTGAATCTATACTTAATTAAGCTAATGAAGTGTAATACTACAAACAATAACATACAGATATTGGCTAGGGCCTGGTGTAGATAGATAGATAGATAGATAGATAGATAGATAGATAGATAGATAGATAGATAGATAGATAGATAGATAGATAGATAGATAGATAGATAGATAGATAGATAGATAGATAGATACTTTATTCATGCCGAGGGAATTTTAGGAAACATTTACATTACAGTTTACATTTGTATGTAAACTCATTACATAAAGTAGGCCTAGACCGATTATGGCTTTATGCTTGAAACAATAAATACAGTAAACAAGTAGCACGGCTTACCTTAGCTCTCTCCCTTTTGGTGAATGCATTTAGTCATCTCTTTGGTGGAGGACTCTGCACCGGCGGACGTGTTTGAATCGGCGTGCTGGACTTGTGCTGGCTGGGGTCTCGGCAGTATTATAGGCACAGCATCTGCGTTCAGTTTTAAATAATTTTTGAATCTCATTTCCTTGGCGAGCATAGTTTGTTTGAAACACGATCTCTCAAAGTGCTGCCCAGAAATCGTCGGTTTCATTGACGCACTTGTCTTGTCCATAAACGCAACATTTATCATCTTTTGGCCACAGAAAGCTAGATTTGGAGACGGCCCCACAGCCATACAACACATTGCTTCACAATTATCCTTGCCGATCGATTGTTGTCCGTTCTTTCTCGTAATAATTGACAGCAGTCTTTGCTGGACGCTTCAACGCGGATGAACACTGGCGGCGGCTGCATTCTACTTGTGGTGGCTATATTCTACTTGTGACGTCATCGTCCAAACATTGCCGAAGTGGATGCTCTTGGCGCAGCGATTGATTGTTGTTAGCGGAAGTCATTTTTATGCTGTTATGATCGTGATTCATTACGAATACATCAATATTAAAAATATATATATGGCACATTTCACAATAGATATGCAACCTCTATCATATACCAAGCCCAATAACACTGACAAAATATAATTTCGTAGGCCCTTTAACTGTCAAAGAGGGTTTGATGTGTCACACAGTACAGCAGCAGAACTGGTCCCATGACACCCAACTTCACATAACCTGTGTTTAGCTTTAGTCAGGGAGTCTGCTTCAATACCCAATGGAAACACTTTTCTTACCTGCCTTTCAATTCAGCTTCATAATAACAGGCATTTAAATATCAGAAACATCCTTTTGTTGATCCCTGTAGGGAACTTCTAGTACTCTCTTTACATTATCTATCAGTGATACCCCATTACCTTAATAAATAACTTATATGCTTACTTAGCTAAAATCAAGAAGTGCTGAGTGTTAAATTACACACATATTAGTTCTAATGTAGCATTTAAGAAAAATGGTACAAATCAAAGAACTCAAGGTAACTGTTTACTTCTTTATGCAAGTAATACAATAAAAACAAGCTCCGTCGTCTAAACCACAACTCTTTTTTTCACATTGTCAACAGCAGTGCATTACAGCTTCACTCCTTCTGTTTTTACCTTTTACAATAAAAG
The DNA here is from genome assembly GCF_900634415.1 of Cottoperca gobio. Lineage (NCBI taxonomy): Eukaryota > Metazoa > Chordata > Actinopteri > Perciformes > Bovichtidae > Cottoperca > Cottoperca gobio. Next base: position 18,105,644 of record NC_041378.1, on the reverse strand, counting down.
TCCAACTGAAATTCACTCAGTGTGAGGTGACAAAAATACTCTCCGCCCTGCTGGTCTTGGATGTCTTTTCCAGTTTATCTTTGGAATCCTGGTCTCCAGCACGTGTTTATCCGAGTGAATAGGAGAACTTTCATGCACAACCAGTCAGTGTTTGCTCTTAGCAGTTCAGGCTCTTGAGGGGCCCCGTTGGCCAAGGTGCTGTCAAAACAGGTGGGTTTTCAGACTGCAACGGAAGGTGTGAAGAGTTTCTGCTGACCTGATATCAATGGGGCGCTCTTTCCACCATTTTGGAGAAAGGATAGCAAACAGGCAGGTTTTATTTGAGTGGTATCTGAGTCAGTGAGGGAATAGCGTTGCATTGGCTGATGCAGAGCAAAGTGAGCGAGCTGGAGTGTATGGTTTGAAATGTGTATCTGCGGAAGCGGGCTGTTGCAGCAATGTTGGACAGAGCCCTGAGGAACCCCAGTGGTGAGTTGACAGAGGTCTGACAGAGACCCTCTCCAAGTTATCCTGTAGGTGTCACGTGGTGGTACAGGGGAGGACCCAAATGCAGCACACCAGATGAGAGGGTTTAACAAAAAGATAGCTTTATTCATAAAAGTTTAAAAAATAACAAAACAAGGTACAAAGTAAAACTTAACAGAACAATCCAGGGAAGACACGAAGAAGCACACCAGGTGACATCATTGATGAACTGACAAGGAACAATGGAACAGACAGGAGACTGGAGAAGATAGAGTAGAGTTTTTTCACTTTTTGCTTCAGAAATAGAGGAAGAGAAAGAGGAGAGAAGAGTTTGAAAGGCAAGGAGGTCATCAGGGTCTTTTGATTTCAACCATTTCCTTTCAGCTGCCCGTAGGATGGGCCATAACATTCTTGCTACCCAGAGAAAATCTGAAATAACCTGTAGTTTTTCCTAACCCCCAACTAAGTCACTGTCACGTCAAATGACGTTGCTGGATGCAGGAAGTACAACAGATTTTGCAGCAGGAGAACTGTCATTCTCTGTCAATATAGCACGCACTGAGGAATGTGTTGCTTCAATCGACCACATTTACCATGAACACTGATTGGATATCCACAAAAAAAGGAAAAAAAATTAAATCTGTTTACAACTAAATAACAGTGTGTTAAAAAAATAAAATGTATTGCATTTGTACACACTGCTTATGAATGCTAATTAATGTATTGCCTGAAAGAACAAAACAGTGTTTCTAAATATAGCCGACCACTCACTTCACATAGGTGGATTATTGTTTCAGAATAACAATGATTTATAACTGAGTTGGGTCTTCAAACAAAATAGTAAGCTATGGAGGTAAATGAATGGAATACATATCTGTAACTCACAGTATAAATGTGTATGTGTAAGACTTTACATTCTTAATTTATTTAAAGGTGCACTGAAGGTTTTTTTTGGTATATTTGGGGCAGCATAAAACAGTTGAAAACAAAACATTGCCATATTATCAGTGCTGACAGTTGTTATGGCTAACATGTTAGCAGAAAATGGCCTGTTTACACATCCAGCAGACACAGACTGACATAAACATTTATTTGGAGTTTTGTTTCTGGCCACCTGATTATTGTAAATCCAATATCCACCTTCCTATTAGCTTTGTTTTGGTCTTTACCAACTCCTGAGAAAAATATCTGGCTCTTTAGCTGCTAAATGATCCACTGTGTTTACCAGCTAGTTGCTAACTTTGTCTGTCTGCTGTTTGTTGCTGAGCAGCACGTGTGGAGCAGGTTTATCAAAACGTTTAGGCTGAATTTAGCTGCTGCTGCCGCTGGAAACAAATTGATATGAATGTATATGAGAAGAGATTGTTGGCTGTAAAACCAAAACAATGCGCTGAAAGAGACAACAAAGCTCCGAAGACCTGAGGGAAACTGAAGAGTTGGGTTGTAATTATTTTAAAAAATTGAGTAATGCAGCTTTAAAGAAGAGTAAATTAAACAGTTATCTGTGTGTTGTGGTTTCTCTTCTGTCTTCTCTTATTTATTTATTCTGCGTTGTCGCGGTGTTATATCCTTTTAAAATGAACGGTTACATAATGGAAAGTAGCTGTTTGTTTTTTGAATGAGCACAGTTTATTTAGCTTTTTATTTAGCATGAGGCAATCTTCCCTTAAGATTGAAATGCTTCATAATGAGGTCCGATGAATGAGAGAGAAAGGTTAACATAACTTTACAGCACATCTTTTCCCACCCTAGATGCAAAAGGGACCTGCAAAAGGGAACAAAATGATAGCGGGGAATTAGAATCATGTCAAAGTTCACTAATATAGATGAGAGGACAGTATACGTAAGTCTATAACGTTGTCTCTTAAAAGATCCCACTTTCATGTGCAGAATAAAATATGTAATAGGTGCATAACATCTCAATGTAATCCATATTTGTTTCAAACTGTCAATACAAGGGAGGTGTATGTGCGTGTTTGTGGACATTGTTGCGTGACTAATCTCTCTTCATTAGCAAAATAGGTCCTGAGTGACTGGTGTCCTTTTGCCCTTTAGCTCAGTGTTGCAGTCTCAGAAGCTGAATAAACACCCCTGATACCACTTTACAAAGCAGCCGAGTCGAATTAGAAAGGTGGGTCAAAGTCAAAGCCGGCAGCCCTCGCCTGCAGGAAATATACAGGCCCGAACAAATTAGTCTGAAAAAGATGGTGGGCTGGGAGATGTGGGTAGTGGCGGGGGAGATAGAGAAAAAGGGACATGGGAAAACAGAGGAAGACAATTTGAACTTTTTTCTATAACAAGACTAATGCCGGGCTCAGACGGCAGGAGTTTTGAAATCCCAACTGAGTTTGAAGACGGATTTTATCAAGCATGTAAATAGAATTTTGACAGCTGTTCTCCTCTCTAATCTCAAACACACTACTAGATTTCAAAATAATTGTGCATACCACACTACAGGATATTTTAAAAGATTATCGAGCCAAAGGGAGCACCACCTCACATAATCTTATGTGGAAGCAAATGTAAACAAAATGGAGACTGATGAGATGCAACAACTTGCTGTAATAAGGCTTTGCAGTGAGAAAAAAACAAAATTATAAGGCTAAACAAGTCTGCATGAGAATATGTTTGGACATGATTAACCGGGGTTGTATATTCTGCAGCGAGAACTGGAGGTGAGATTTGAACTGTCAGTTTTAATACCTGTCAACAGTAGTATGCTAACTAACCTTATCTTCAAGGGCTGGAATGTTTTCTGTTGCTTTGCTCCAGCTTGTCGCTCTCATTTGTTACTGTGGTCGCGCTCTGAAAGTACTCGTAATCATTCAGATTTTACCTCGTAAATATCAAACCTGTCTGAAATGAGTCTGTGAACAGAGGACTGGATCTGTAAACCACTAATATCACCAGATAATGGTCAGAAATGGTCCGAACCAGGAGTTCTCCTCCGATTGTCGGGAGGGGTGAATCGAGCATACATTGGCCCAAAACTCATGTAGTCCAGTTTAAAAGTAGCACAACTGTCAGCAAAGGAGCTCTTAAATAAATGAACCCAATTCCCCAGTGTACCTTATTAAAGGGGCAATTTGCCAAGCCTATTGTTAATGCTTCAATGTTGTGTATTGATTAGCTGCACATTTAAATGAAGGTGATCTGCTGGAGTGGTTTCAAGTTATATTGAAGTGGGCCTGACAGTGTTTGCGTTCCTCATCTTTCCTGGGAATGGTGCATCTGGCATGCTCATGTAAAAATGGAAACAAAAATAAAAGACAGACACACTTAAAGGAGGACAGAATCAAATCAAATCAAATCAAATTTATTTGTATAGCCCAATATCACAAATTATACATTTGTCTCAGTGTGCTTTACAGACTGTACAGGTTACGACATCCTCTGTCCTTAGACCCTCACATCGCACAAGGAAAAACTTCCTAAAAGAAACCCCAAAATTAAAAGGGAAAAAATGGAAGAAACCTCAGGGAGAGCAACTGAGGAGGGATCCCTCTCCCAGGACGGACAGACGTGCAATAGATGTCGTGTGTACAGGATAAACAACATAGTACAAATACAACATTTGACAAAAATTATGTTGTGTTGGAAAAAAAAGAAATAGAAAGTTTGGATGAATCCAGGAAAATGTCAATAAGGCTTCCCGGTGTCCAGCAGGACCAGGTCAGCAGGCGCTGTCACGATTCATGATCCTGACGTAAACTTTATCAGTGGCAACCTGCCACATGAGAGACAGACACTCCTGGGATGATACCCCGGATGGTGAGTTAGTAACATACATTTACATAAATGCATACAGATAGAGAGGGAGAAGAAGAGAGAGGGAGAGAAGGAAGAGAGCAGGGAGGTGTCCCCCGGCAGTCTAAGCCTATAGCAGCATAACTAGGGGCTGATCCAGGGCAAACCTGAGCCAGCCCTAACTATAAGCTTTATCAAAAAGGAAAGTCTTTAGCCTACTCTTAAATGTGGAGTGTGTCTGCCTCCCGAACACAAACTGGAAGCTGGTTCCACTGGAGAGGAGCTTGATAGCTGAAGGCTCTGGCTCCCATTGTACTCTTAGAGACTCTAGGAACCACAAGTAACCCTGCAGTCTGGGAGCGTAATGCTCTAGTTGGTTTATAAGGTACTATGAGATCTTTAAGATATGCTGGAGCCTGACCTTTAATTGATTTGTAAGTCAGGAGAAGGATTTTGAATTCTATTCTGTATTTTACCGGGAGCCAGTGCAGAGCAGCTAATACAGGACTAATATGATCCCGTTTCCTTGTTCTAGTCAATACACGTGCCGCTGCATTTTGAATCAACTGAAGAGTCTTAAGCGACTTTTTGGGACAACCTGATAACAATGAGTTGCAGTAATTTTTGCAGAAGAAAAAATAACAGGAGTGAGAACAATGGGAATAGATGTAGCATGCTGGAACATGTGGCCCCCGCCCATTGTGGCCCTTTACAAGCCTTATAACCCAAGAATAGAGTTGTCTCCGTGTCTTTGAGCAAAATGCTGATCCAGCAGGCTTGTGCCCTGCACAGATAGGCCCTGGCACATTCAGAAAGGCACTGTGTGCTATGCCTTTTCTCTGCTACTACAACCCCGAAGGCTCACAACATCACAGCCAACAACAACACAGGTGCAACGCTTGATCAGAAATATGGCTGTGGCAGTGGGGTGTGGTTAGGGTGCCGGCTGCTGGGGAGAGACAGGAGTGTCCCAGCTGGAGGCCAGACAGCTAAACGGAATCAAGTAATCAGTCACATAATAAATGCATGGTGATGGCCTGGTTCTGTTCTCTTGCAGTAGGCTGGGTTCCAGAGGAGACGGAGACGCTTCTTCAGCCACGAAGCAGCGGGGTCTGGAGAGCAGCGGACAGCAGAGCGACGGACAGCAGAGCGACGGACAGCAGAGCGACCTGTCAGCTGTGCCTGTGATAGCCGCTTACCTGTGTGCGAATAAAGCTGTGTGTGTGACACTATACTCTCTCTCTGTCATCCCTGTAACGGACTGTGGACAAGAGGCTCCACAATGGCCAAGATCTGAACATATACAGTATATAGCTAAACTGATATTCCGATGGACGCAACAATTTGTGCTGCGTGTCTCTGTGACTCTCTTTGATTCGCTCTGCTGGAGAGAGGGGATGCTGTGACTTTGCAGCAAAGCTCGCTTACTCAGGCAACGCTTGGGCAGATCACTGCTCTCTCTGCCAGGGCCCTAATCAAGTTCTCCATAGTCTGTCACATTGTGTACATACAGCAATGCTGCAGGTGATACAGTGGAGCTATAGAGAAGCACTAGTTCAACCACAGGAATTACATGGTGCAAAAAATGGGATATTGCAGCATGATGTGCCAGTGTGCATCTGCAGGTGTGACTCACCCTGCTGAAGTCACATTCCTTTTATTATCCTACAAGATTCACATTACCCGTGGCTTGTATGCTTTGAATCAGACAATTTGTGTAATTATCTCTACAGTATATATTGCCAGTAACACTTTCTTTTTTTTGGGTCCAGCAATTTCAGAATAATATCCAGGTTTATCTAAGTTTCCAAGAAAGGGCGATGTAATTCATTATGGTATTGGGAAAATGAGTCAATGTACATAGTAAGCACCCATTAATTTATTTGATTTTCAAAAGCCTGCAATTTCATCAGTTCACAAGGAGTATTACTGAGCCTGTACTTCGCAATACAAACAGTCTTCTATGGCTCTGGAGGAGCTTTCTAAAGCCTGTAAACAAACCCTGATGATTGAGCTTGAAGGTTCTGATTTAACCTTGGAAATAGCAGTTTCTTAAAAAAAGAAAAAGTCCACCAACCACGTCTGGTGGCCTTTATTAATGGGTAGAATTTGCTCAGTCATCATAACGATGGTTTAATTATATAACAGTTTCAATGGGGTAACGTGATACTGTCCGTTTCCATAGCAACAAAGTAAATGCTGTCTTCTGATGGAGGGTTGTGTTGAGAACCCTTGATTTGTGAAACTCTCGCTAGATGGTTAAGGTTCAGCAGTGAATAGTTAAGGTTAGGATAGGTCGTCGGGGCAGAGTCTCGCAAAGGTTTTAAACAGTTTCACAAATATGGATTACCATCTAGACACAACCCTGATGAAGGCCACAATATAAAGCTGAAAGCTCTGGAGGAATCTAGTAAGTGAACTGTGAGTTAAAAATGTGTTGTGAATCTGAATTTGGGTTTATAGACTTCAGATTTTTACAGAAAGTTGCAATTAAAAAATGGGGGAGTGAAATTAAAGATTCAAGAGGAATTTGAGGACCCAGCATTTTCTAAACTTCAGCCATATTCCAGAGTGAAATTCAGAGTCCCTCGGCCCCCCAGTATGTACATAGCAAGTACTATGCCTCAGCCTCAGAGTATGTATATAGTAAGTACTATGAGTACTTACATAGTACTTATGAGTACATAAGTACTATGTGCTATACTATTAGCGCCTTGAGATTGCTTTTAGCTTTGAAAGGCGCTTTATAAATACAATTTATTATTATTATTATTATTATGCCTCAGCCCCCGAGTATGTACATAGTAAGTACTATGCCTCAGCCCCCGAGTATGTACATAGCAAATACTATGCCTCAGCCCCCGAATATGTACATAGTAAGTACTATGCCTCAGCCCCCGAGTATGTACATAGCAAGTACTATGCCTCAGCCTCCGAGTATGTACATAGTAAGTACTGTGCTCCATAACCCGAGTATGTACATAGTAAGTACTATGCCTCAGCCCCAGAGTATATACAGAGTAAGTACTATGCCTCAGCCCCTGAGTATATACATAGTATGTATATAGTAAGTACTATGCCTCAGCACCAGAGTATGTACATAGTAAGTACTATGCCTCAGCCCCCGAGTATGTACATAGTATGTATATAGTAAGTACTATGACTCAGCCCCTGAGTAAGTACATAGTATGTATATAGTAAGTACTATTCCTCAGGCCCTGAATGTGTACATAGTATGTATATAGTAAGTACTATTCCTCAGTCCCTGATTATGTACATAGTATGTATATAGTAAGTACTATGCCTCAGCTCCCCGAGTATGTACATAGTAAGCATATAGTAAGTACTATTCCTCAGCCCCTGAGTATGTACATAGTATGTATATAGTAAGTACTATTCCTCAAGCCCTGAGTATGTACATAGTATGTTTAGAGTAAGTAATACGCCTCAGCACCCGAGTATGTACATAGTATGTACTATGCCTCAGCCCCCGAGTATGTACATAGTAAGTATTATGCCTCAGCACCCAAGTATGTACATAGTAAGTACTATGCCTCAGCCCCAGAGCATATACATAGTAAGCACTATGCCTCAGCCCCGGAGTATGTACATAGTAAGTACTATGCCTCAGCCCCTGCAGCATGGATTTTGACCATCTATCTTTCAAGTTCAACTTTATAGATGTACAATACTAAATTGGTGGAGTACCGCTACAATGACTGAAAAAAGTGACTTCATATCTTCATATTAATTAATTAGTGTATGATTCCATCCATCCATCCATCGTCTACCGCTTATCCGGGATCGGGTCTCGGGGGCAGCAGCTCCAGTAAGGAACCCCAATCTTCCCTTCTCCGGGCCACATCCTCCAGCTCTGACTGGGGGATCCTGAGGCGTTCCCAGGCCAGTGAGGAGATATAATCTCTCCACCGAGTCCTGGGTCTTCCCCGGGGTCTCCTCCCAGCTGGACGTGCCTGGAACACCTCCCTAGGGAGGCGCCCAGGTGGCATCCTTACTAGATGCCCGAACCACCTCAACTGGCTCCTTTCAACGTAAAGGAGCAGCGGCACTACTCCGAGTCTCTCACAGATGGCTGAGCTTCTCACCCTATCTCTAAGGGAGACGCCAGCCACCCGTCTGAGAAAACCCATTTCAGCCGCTTGTACCCGTGATCTCGTTCTTTCGGTCATGACCCAGCCTTCATGACCGGTATATTGAGAGCTTTGCCTTCTGGCTCAGCTCTCTTTTCGTCTCAACGGTGCGGTAAAGTGACTGTAATACCGCCCCCGCTGCTCCGATTCTCCGGCCAATCTCTCGCTCCATTGTCCCCCCACTCGCGAACAAGACCCCGAGGTACTTGAACTCCTTCACTTGGGGTAATGGCTCATTCCCTACCCGGAGTAGGCAATCCTCCGGTTTCCTGCTGAGAGCCATGGCCTCAGATTTGGAGGTACTTATCCTCATCCCAACTGCTGCACACTCAGCTGCGAACCGATCCAGTGACTGTTGAAGGTCACAGACCGATGAGGCCGTAAGGACCACATCATCTGCAAAGAGCAGCGATGAGATCCTCAGGTCACCGAACTGCAACCCCTCTCCTCCACGACTACGCCTCGATATCCTATCCATGAAAATCACGAACAGGATTGGTGATAAAGCGCAGCCCTGTCGGAGTCCAACATTCACGGGAAACGAGTCCGACTTACTGCCGAGTATCCGGACACAACTCTCGCTTTGGGCGTACAGGGATTGGATGGCCCTCAAAAGTGACCCCCTCACCCCATACTCCCGCAGCACCTCCCACAGTATCACCCGGGAGACCCGGTCATACGCCTTCTCCAGATCCACAAAACACATGTAGACCGGATGGGCGTACTCCCAGGCCCCCTCCAGGATCCTTGCAAGAGCAAAGAGTTGGTCTGTTGTTCCACGACCAGGACGGAATCCGCATTGTTCCTCTTCAATCAGAGGTTCGACTACCGGCCGAACCCTCCTTTCCAGTACCTTGGAGTAGACTTTACCAGGGAGGCTGATAAGTGTGATACCCCTGTAGTTGGCACACACTCTCTGGTCCCCCTTTTTAAATAGGGGAACCACCACCCCGGTCTGCCAACCCCTAGACACTGTCCCAGACTTCCACGCAATGTTGACGAGGCGTGTCAACCAAGACAGCCCCTCAACACCCAAAGCCTTCAGCATTTCTGGATGGATCTCATCAACCCCTGCGGCTTTGCCACTGTGGAGTTGTTTGACTACCTCAGTGACTTCCATCAGGGAAATTGACGATGATCCCCCATCAGCTTCCAGCTCTGCCTCAACCACAAAGCCTCAAAGTGCACCTTCCAGCAGCCGATAACCTTCTCAGTTGAAGTCAGCAGGGTCCCACCCTTGCTGTACACAGCTTGGATGGTTCCTCGCTTCCCCCTCCTGAGGTGCCGGATGGTTTTCCAGAAGCACCTTGGTGCCGACCGAAAGTCCTTCTCCATAGCTTCTCCGAACTTCTCCCACACCCGCTGCTTTGCCTCTGACACGGCAGAAGCTGCCGCCCTTCTAGTCCTTCGATACCCTGCAACTGTTTCCGGAGTCCTCCCGGATAACATAACCCGGAAGGACTCCTTCTTCAGTCGGACGGCTTCCCTGACCACCGGGTTCCACCACGGTGTTCGAGGGTTACCGCCCCTTGAGGCACCTAAGACCTTGAGACCACAGCTCATCACCGCAGCTTCAGCAATAGAGGTTTTGAACATCGCCCACTCAGGTTCAATGCCCCCAACCTCCACAGGGATGGCTGAAAAGCTCCGCCAGAGGTGTGAGTTAAAGATCCCCAGGACAGGGGCTTCCTCCAGACGTTCCCAGTTCACCCGCACTACCCGTTTGGGTTTACCAGGTCTGTCCAGAGTCTTCCCCCACCCCTTGATCCAACTCACCACCAGATGGTGATCAGTCGACAGCTCCGCCCCTCTCTTCACCCGAGTGTCCAAAACATGCGGCCTCAGATCAGATGATACGATTACGAAATCGATCATTGACCTTTGGCCTAGGGTGCTCTGGTACCACGTGCACTTATGAGCATCCTTATGTTTGAACATGGTGTTTGTTATGGCCATTCCATGACTAGCACAGAAGTCCAACAACAAACGACCGTTCGGGTTTAGATCAGGGAGGCCCTTCCTCCCAATCACGCCTCTCCAGGTGTCTCCATCGTTTCCCACGTGTGCGTTGAAGTCTCCCAGCAAGACTACGGAGTCCCCTACGGGAGCCCCCTGCAGGGCTCCATTCAGGGTCTCCAAGAAGGCCGAATACTCAGAACTGCGGTTTGGGGCATAGGCACAAACAACAGTCAGAGTTTTCCCCCCATAACCCGAAGGCGTAGGGAGGCGACCCTCTCGTCCACCGGGATAAACTCCAACGTAGCGGCGCTCAGCCAGGGGGCTAGTGAGTATCCCCACCCCGGCCCGACGCCTCACACCTTGGGCAACTCCGGAGAAGAATAGAGTCCAACCCCTGTCCAGGAGTACGGTTCCAGAGCCAAGACTGTGCGTGGAGGTAAGCCCCACCAGATCCAACTGGTAGCGATCCACCTCCCGCACTAGTTCCGGCTCCTTTCCCCACAGAGAGGTGATGTTCCACGTCCCCAGAGCCAGCCTCTGCTGCCCGGGTCTGGTCCGTCGAGGTCCCTGACCATCACTGCCACCCGTGTGACAGCGCACCCGACCCCAGCGGTTTTTCCTATGAGTGGTGGGCCCACAGGATGGATGGATGGGAGGCACCACGTAGCTTCTTCGGGCTGTGCCCGACCGGGCTCCATGGCAAACCCGGCCACCAGGCGCTCGCTGTCGGGCCCTCCCTCTGGGCCTGGCTCCAGACGGGGGCCCCGGGCTTCCTCTGGGCAGGGTCTCTCCTTTCCTTTCCCTTTCTTTCATGAAGTCGTTTTTGAACCATTCTTAGTCTGGCCCCTCGCCTGAGACCAATTTGCCTTGGGAGACCCTACCAGGAGCACTAGGCTCCAGACAACACAGCTCTCAGGTTCATAGGGACACACAAACCTCTCCACCACGATAAGGTGATGGTTCCCAGAGAGGTAGTGTATGATTGCATGACTGAAATGTAAAATGACACAGCATGTTTGGCCGACCAGCTGTGCTCTGAAGATAATATGGGTAGTTTGGTAAAATATCTCATAAATTCATTGCTTAAAAAGTTCCAGTTGCTTTCTGTGAAATTATTAGGAAACTATGAAAAAATGTCACTGTCATACTGTGTTTTCTCTTGTGGAAAAATACTACTAACAATACTTTCAGCTACTGGGCTTTTTTGCTTTCCCATACAGGCAGAGTACACAATAAACTGAAAAGGAAATACAAACATCCTGCTTTGGTGTCAAAGGTCACTGCTCTACACGTTTATGCCTGCAGCAGTGTGGGGAACCATTCGGCATCGATTTTAAACAGGGAGATAGAGCCGAACAGGATGAGATCTACTGTTTGAAACAGTGTATGGATCACTGATACATCTTAAACAGTAGCAACGAATCCTGTGTGGGCTTTTGTGCAAAATTATTATGTTGGCAATGTATGTGCATATGTAGTAATAGGTGGCTGTATGTCTCTCCTCATCCTATTCGAGACAGCTGATACCCACAAAATGTTAGGATAAATCCATGAAGCATGAGAGGAAGGAAATTCAAGACTGGCATCTAGTGGTGATGCTGAACATTACCTCTGGGATAAAATAATATTAACTAGTGAACAGGAAGCAAAACCTTTGCAACTTTGATGTTACCATGAGGTTTATTTCTCCTCTGTTGGTCAAGGCTAACTGCTTCCCCACAACCCCAAACCCCCACACCCAGATAACACGTTCCATATCTTTCTCTCCACTGGACACACAGATATGAAAATTATATAAACTATTCATCCAACTCCTGGAAAGTCAAACAAACAAACAGACGTTAAACTAATGGAGCGATACTGGGAATAATAACTGTACTATTATTAGTGAATAATTGTTATGTTTTTGCTGTGAAGCACTTTGGGCTGCAATTCTTGTATGAAAGGTGCTATACAAATAAAGCTTATTATATTATTATTATTATTATTATTATTATTAGTGAATTTCAAATTGTTATCTCTTACGCTGTTCCTTATATATACATATATTTATAACTTATGTTATATAATCTTAATTATGATCACTTGCTCTTGAATATTTTCACTTAAAGGTATTTAAAGGAAACATGCACTGATTAACATTACATTTTGAACTAGTGCAACAATCAAATGGAAACATAACACAGAATGTTATAACAACCAGGATCAGAGTGGAATGGAGATCATTTAGAGAAGTATTATTTTCCCAACAGGCAAATCTGTGACAGGTGCCCCAGAAATAAAATATCAGAATACTAGAAACCTTATTTATCTTGGTGATATTTATTGACACGTTCTCTGGGATGGATGGCAAATCAAATTGGAGCTGAGACCAGTGAGGAAATAATTGATATAGTCAGGATAGTTGGTCAGAAGTTTAAAGCATATAAAAAGCGTGGGCATGCAGGGCAGGCTGAAGGCATTTAGAGACTGAAAGAAGATGTCTTAGAAGGTGGGCGAATTTACCCGAAAATACCTACAAACGACATACCCAAAGTAAATTGAAAGCTGCTCTTCAACCATTTGCACCAGCTGCATGATTTTGGTCTCACTCTCTTATTGTTCTTGCAAAACAGTGAATAATCACTCCAAGTGCTTCTGGCACTGAGTAATAGTGGTCTGAATATACTGAATTTGAAGAAAATACACTCCGTCAGAATTTCTTTGTTGAAAAAGATGTCTGTAGATGGATATAGCTGGTAGGTATGGACTGGAAAACACAATAAAAACATAGAACCAAGTGTTATGAAGTAAAACTTCCAATTTCAGTTAAAAAGGGATACAACTTAATTTATTAGACAGGTTTTTCTAAGAGTAACACCAGGCGTACACCAACTGTGCAATATGTACATGTACTGTACATATTATAATATTTATTAATAAATAAATAAACTGTTATATACCCATATTCCCTGTTAGTAGTAATCACACAGAGTAAGTGAAGTATAAACACATTTCTTCTAATATCTTTGTTTTTTTTTTGTATTTTCTTCTGAACAATAAATAATAAATATAATTTTGAAAAAACATTTTATTTGAAAAAACAAACCATGGGAAGTGACGCATCTAACAAACGGCGTTCATTGTATATATGATGCGCGCACCACCAGGACGCTGAGCTGATCCTGCGTCAGTCTGTAACAAAAGAAGAGGGCGGGCACTTTCTTATCAAGTTGACACTCATTGGCTCATGAAGGTTGTAAAAAACCCATCAAAGCTCCGATTGGCATAAATGACGTGTCAATCTAATGCTGAGAGCCCGCGCTAAAACCAGGACATGTCTGAACCGTGATGAGCGCATCATATATTAAGTTATGACTGTTTATGATCACACAATGTAAACATCGATCAGCTGATTTCACAGATTGCAACACCTGGTTTTTATCGATGTGACGACGTTCACAGTGGATATCTTTTTACCGGAGACAAACGTGTGGACATCTGGCAATGGCTTATGAGCGTCTTTTTCAAAATATTGCTGAAAAGAGGATATTTATTAGGCTTTATAGGTAAGTGGGCTCAAAGTTATGATTTTGATTTTTAGTGTACTTGCTAGTTTGAGGAGCTGATTGTACCTGCTGTTGTGATTTTCATCTCAATATTAAAATAGACGAGATTCTAAGCTTTTCAGAATTCAAAAATGTACATGTACAGGCGCAATAAAACTCCTTGACGGCCATCCACCCATTAAAAGGTTAACAAGACAAATTGGCACAAGACAATGGGAGACAGGACTATTTATACATGAGGTAAGGGGACACAGGTGACAACAATCAGGGGCGGGGCAGACGATCACAGAAGCGGGAAAACACACAAAGGCAGGAAGTTAAGTGACCTGGAACGAGAGGGAAAGGTGAGTTTCAAAACAAAATAGGAAGTGCAAGATGACACTAGACAAGAGTGACGGTAACTTAGCATAACGTGACCTGAGAGATATTAAACACTGAACATGAACTAAACTATAACATAAATACATGACATAACATTAAATAATCTGACGGGACATGACAGATTTGCATGAAACAAAGTCTGGCATAGGTCATGAACAGGTCATGTGATCTGATCACGCTGGCTTGACAGTCGACTCCTAAAGGTTAAAGCAAGATTTTGTCGGGCAGACACAAATAACACATTGTTTACGTGGCTCATCGGTCTATGGCAGGGGTGGGAAACCTTTTTCCTATCAAGGGCCATTTTATTTGTTACAACATCCTTCGAGGCCATACTAATTATTGAACTCATAACCTCTGCAATTTTATTAACCCCTGTATTATTTTAAGGGTCAATTTGACCCATTTCAGTTTTTGAGTTGACCAAAGTACTGGTTCACTTGTCATTTTTCCTGAAATTTTGTGACTTTTCCTCATTTAGAGTCATGAACTGGGGTGTAATATCTGAACACTTAGATGTGTAGTGGAATGTCTGTGCAGAGTTTGTATACAAAGATGACCCAGACATTTTGATGTGGGTCTGTTCAGACCCAAAGAAAACATGTCTCTTTGATGCACTTTATTTTGATTGCATTTGTTTACATATTGACTGGCTCTGAACACCCATTTAGAACCAGGTGTGTGTATGAATTAGGAGGAGTTAGCTTTCTCATGCTTGTCCTTGTCAGTGTTGTAATGTCATCTCTCTGAGACACACAAAAAAATGAGCTCCAAAAGATTTACAACTGATGAAGCTTTATCACAGAGTCTGGACTGTGATAGTGATGTAGAGGAAGAGGTTTCAGAGACAGAGGATCCTTCAGAGACTGAGGACAATACTATTGACGATCCGGATTATGAATTTTCCTACGATGAAGATGATTCAGAGGACAATCCTGCCGTAGCCTCTCCATCAGATGAAAACCAATGAATGCAGCAATCCTCGACAGAAGTGACATGGGCATCTAAAGATGGTAACATAAAATGGTCAACATCACCACACCAAAGCCGAGGCAGACTATCATCTTCCAATGTCATCAAAATGAATCCAGGCCCTACATGATTTGCTGCCACACGAGTTGATGATATTCAATCAGCATTTCAGCTCTTCATATCCCCACCGAATAGAGAGGATCGTACTGGACATGACCTACTTGGAGGGGAGGCGTGTATTTCAAGAGACATGAAAGCCACTGGATCAAATTGACTTGCATGCATACATTGGAATCCTGGTATTAGTCAAGTCAAGGGGAGAAGCAACTGCCAGTCTATGGAATGAAGAGAATGGAAGGGCAATCTTTCGAGCAACAATGTCTCTGGAGTCATTTCACATGATATCTTGGGTGATACGAATTGACAACCATGACACCAGAGCTGGTCAACGTGAAAGAGACAAACTAGCTGCGATCAGAGATGTATGGGATAAACGGGTCGAAATTCTTTGTTTGTTGTACAATCCTGGTCCCCATGTTACTGTAGACGAGCGCCTTGTTCCATTCAGGGGATGCTGTCCCTTCCGATAGTACATACCCAACAAGCCTGCCAAATATGGCATCAAAATATGGGCAGCCTGTGATGCCAAATCTAGCTATGCATGGAATATGCAAGTGTATACCGGAAAGCTACCTGGCGGAGCATCTGAGAAGAATCAATGGATGCGTGTGGTGATGGAGATGAGTGAAGTTGCAAGGTCATAGCATCACATGTGACAATTTCTTCACATTCCTACCGCCTTGGAGTTGAACTTCAAAAGAGAAAGCTGACAATGGTGGGAACAGTCAGAAGGAATAAGCCAGAACTTCCCAGTGAAATTCTGAAGATGCAGGGGAGACCTCTGCATTCCTCAACATTTGTTTTCACTGACAATGCAACAGTTGTTTCATACTGCCCAAAGAAACACAAAAATGTTCTTGTAATGAGCACAATGCACAATGATGCATCTCTGAGCACAAGAGACGACATGAAGCCACAGATGATCCTGGACTACAACTCCACCAAAGGAGGAGTTGAGAATCTCGACAAAGTCACAGCAACATACAGCTGCCAGCGCAAAACTGCCCGTTGGCCCTTGGTGATTTTTTACAACATTGTGAATGTGTTTGCTTACAATGCCTATGTCCTCTGGATTGAAATCAACCAGGAATGGAATGCGGGCAAATTGTACAGACGGCGGCTTTTCCTGGAAGAACTTGGCAAAGAACTCGTCACTCCCAAGATCCAGAGGCGAGCCTGGGCAGCTTGATCCCCAACAGCAGCAGCAGCTGTAATTCAAAAGGTTCAAGGTCCATCATCCAACACCCCATCCAACCAACCTGCTGTTATAGATGTAAAGAAATGGAAAAGATGCCAGGTCTGCTTCTGCTTCTGTACCTCTTGTGTGAAATGTAAGAAATACATCTGCAGAAACACAGTTACATTCTGCCCATCATGTGGAGAGCATTAAGAATGTGAGGAGAATATTTCGAGAAAATGGGTTAAAAAAAAAAAAAACATTTTAAAGTGTGATGAGGGAAAAATGTTATGTAAAGAATTGTTAAATATAGTGTTGGATTATTGGATGTTGAATTAAAAATGTATTGTATGTCCCTTTTCTAATAGTTCATATGATCTAAATTAAAGTTCTTATTTGTTTTTGGTTTACAGGTAATACTGATTATAATACTGATTATAATACTGATTATAATACTGATTATAATACTGATTGTAATACCGAGTGTAAAGCACAGCAGGAGACAGGGCAGAAGACAAGACAGGGTTAACAAAGAAGTGTTAAGCCCAGTTGGGGACAGGAGGTGAACTGCACTTTCTAAAGAACAGGCCCTCAGCCTGGTAAATTAGTACGTCTGATAGCGGAGACTATTGAATTAGCAAGTCTGAGACCTGATCCTGTGAATATGTATAAATACGGAAGCTGGGAGAGTTGCTTCTCTGAGCAGCATTTCAGACCTTACAAACCTGTATTTGTGTGAGTTTTATTGATCATCCTTTGTATGAAATAAAACTTGGCTTCTTCTTATAAGAATATTGATCAAGACTTTTATTTGATTTGAATCCTGACTTATTATGGCGATATTAAGAATATTTTTCTAATAATGTAACTGGTTCTTTGACTGTTTTGACCCTTAGCCTAATCAACGTAATTTCTTTTCAACGTAATACAAGGGTTAAGACACAGCCCATTCCTTTTACTTTACGTTTATGCTGTGCACAAAAGCAACTTTTTAATCAATAATCCTTTATTAGTCCCACAACGGGGAAATGTATCTTGTCACAGAAAATGAACATATAAAGTAAATTGGCAGTACACAATAATTAAATAGAATAAAAAATTATATAATAGAAAATAAAGTGAGTATTGTAAATGGCAGTAATAATTGCACATAAGTGGTGGAATAGTCTGATCTTGATGTGGTGGTCTACCTATCTATCTTTCCATATTTTTATGTTCCGCTCTGGAGAGAGCTGCTTGTTGGGCCAAACTCCACCAAAGAGCGTTAACTTTATCCAAATGCACTCGTACTTCCAGCTCGTGCAGTTTGGCATGATTGAAACAATCGTTAGGTCAATTCATTGAATAGTGCAGATGTTTTTTTTAAGAGCAAATAACTGTGGATGTGTTGTGTGTTGTGTAATACAAAAGTTCACTGATGTTAACTCTGTTTGTCCCCTACAGCACGGTGTAGCCTTAGGCAAGGTCACTGTTTACATGGCAACCACTGGCCAGGAGCACATTTCCCAAAAGTGTCATTTTCATTGTGTTATTATTTTTGGACATGCCATTTAAAGATCTCTCAAATAAACTTCTCGAAACTTTTTGTAAAGACATACTGCTATCATCACACTTGGTTAGTTGTACGATTGTAGTAGTCACCACAGGAACAACAGAAAATCATTTATAAAGTTGCTTTAATTATAGTTTCATTAGAGTTCCATGGATCCCTGCAGCAACTCAGGGTTAAGTAACTTGCTCAGGGGCACAATGGTGGCAGCCCTGGTATTGAATTTACAACCATCCAGTATTGTATTTGGAAGTCGTACCACTAAACCACTAGGCCATCACCACCCATCAATTCACATCAATGGTCCATAATGATATTTTGGAATTACCTTTTTTTATCATAGTGTTACAAATCATAGTATGTTAAATAGCAATGAACGTTAACCATTGATCAACATGAATTAATCAGGGTGATACTTATCTTAACAAAGCTGTCCTATCTTTTGAATGACAGACACCTTTAACAGGTTATTGCAACAACACTTAGATGGTAATTATTGGCCCTGAACATATTTATGGTCAACTTCTATCGGCTCTTCTTGGCACACACACGCTAGCCTACTGCTGAGAACCATGAACTGTTATTTGTCTGAATCTGAGCCTTACAAAAGGCTTGTTCACTTCTGATTTGTTCACCTTAAGAATAAGATCATTCAATATTTTAAGTAGCACTCACTCATATCTTGTCAAGGCTATCTTACTCTCCCCTGTGCCTTTTTCTTAGCCAGAAAATGCTTAGCTCTCAAGTCTCCCAAATGCAACTGCTAAACTATCTATTTTCATATTTCCACTAATTTTAATTTGCATCACTAGTGCTAAACTGCGACAGAACAGATTGTTTAATTCAAGCTCTTTAAAGTCAACATATGTTGTATCACAAAGCAGGTGAACTGCAAAAGAAAATGGCAGCTATTGACACAGCATCTCCACAGGCGAAAAGATCTTGGCCATGGCTTTGACCTCAATTCACCTACATAGAAGTGGTGATCAGAGAGCACAATGATTCAAATGTAGCACTCAAAGCTTTGTCAGTCCCATTGTTGCTGATTAGGGGGATTGCACCCCAGCTCAAGACTGGAGAAAAGGCAAGCAGCCAGAGAGAACAGGATTGAGGTGGCATGGCCCTGGAGAGAGAGAGGAGAGGAATATCTAATGAGTCGAGCTGTGAGAGACTTGATGCATTTATTTAATGTCTAATTAAATACAAATGATTCAGTTATTGTTGTATTTTTATTATGCAATCAAAGGATGTTGTTGTTGCTGTTTTCTCCACTGAAGCTGCGTTTTCTTTTTGATGGACTGTTTGTGATTGACAGATGTGGGAGCTGTTCTACAAGCTGCACTTTGTCTACACCTACATCGCCCCCTTGGCAGATCACATGGGGCTCAGCCTTCCACACCTTTGCTGAGCCCTTTGCTGTGCCTCGTATCCTTCCTGCTGCCCTTCCTCTCGTCTTGCACAGCACACTGTGTCTCAGGCAGAGCGGTGCCACAGGAGCTCTGGTGTTGATGGTTGTTTGTTTTCTGTAGTTGTAGTTGTTGGTGGTGATGGAATACAGTGTGTTGAGATGTGTTTTTAACTTAGTTATTTTTTCACATTTTTGTAATTTTAAAAGAAGTACACAACCTGAATGTTAAGTCGACCTGAGGGTAAGAAAAGCTGAGAGGTAGTGAGAAAACATGGATGATTTAATATTGTAACCAAATCTATCTGACATCACCGATAACAAAATGTAAACACAGAACAGTTCTGACTCTTCACATGTGCACTTATATTTTTATTCTAGTGAAGAACATCAATAACAGCAGCAACATGTTTTCTCAGCTGTGATTGTTCTTCTCTCTGTTCGTTGGCAGATTATAAACCAACTGTAAAGGTGCATACCGCCCCCTGCTGTAGTGGAGTGTGTAGCTGCTGCGCTGAATCAATTTCCTATCAGCCTGATGCATGTTTATTTATCTAAGAACAGACAATGCACATCAGGTAACATAAGCACTTGAGTCCATCATGTTAATGAACCAGATTCAGCCACACAGGCTTGGTTATGCATTTTGTTCATTCACTTTCATTAATCAATTTCTTTATTCTTATAAATTATTAATTAATCTGAACCCGATCCATACAGAGCTGTCCAGCAGAGCCGCTTGACAAACTATATTTTGTGATTACAAACTAGATCTTGATGTTGTAACTCCGAGGTAACTAATAGGCGAACATCTGCGTCTGGATCAAGACGCTGTCCTATCCAGACCAAGACCTATGATCGTTAAATTAATGTCAAACATTCAGTTTGGACGGAATGTTTGGTCTTTTTAAACCGGCACTGCTTTCCTAGCCTTAACAGCATCTGATTAGCGGCCCACTGCCCAATTGCTACTCAGCCAGTCCTGCATTGTACATTTGTACATTTGCATTTTGTCATTTTTGCAATTATCACTGCCATGTGCAATATTCACTTTTTATAATTTTTTATCAACCACTTTGTACTTATTTTTATTTTTATCTATTTAATTATTGTGTACTTGCCACTTTACTTCATATTTTCTTTTGCTATAACAAAATAAATGGGTCTAATAAAGGATTTCTGATTCTGATTCTGATATACACACAAAGGGGAAAGATGGGACGGGAGTGAGAAATAAATGAGAGAAAATAATTTCACATGGCGTGCTCTAGAATGAGAAAAGTGAAAACTACTATTAAATTAATTGATAGTTAATAATTAATATAAATTTAAAAAGTGGCAATGTGAAATACCACTTCAAAACAAAACACAATTGGTCTCGGAGACAGCAAGTACACTCTGTGCACAATTATTAGCATTTATTGTATTTTGACGATATCATAATTTGTATGCATATTTTCCAACTCGTATGAAATAACAGATAAAATAGCAGGTAAAATAGCAGAATTAAAATAGTATAAAATAGCAGAATTAAAAATATTAACGCAGATTAATCGCGCTCCTAGATACCCCTGACTTTTGGTCCGACAGCACGGAGCACGGAGCTCTGACAGCACCCGTCCCCGGCGCCTGTCCCCCCGTTGCATGGAGCTCAGAAAGAACGGAGCACGGAGCTCTGACAGCTGCTGTCCCCGGCGCCTGTCCCCCATTGCATGGAGCTCAGAAAGCACAGAGCATGGAGCTCTGACAGCCGCCCCCCCCCCGTTGCATATCACTTTGAAAAAACTGAATAAAAAAAAACTAAAATTCTAATTCTTGTTTTTAAAAAGGGCTCTGACCCCCAAAGAACTGCCAACAGCTGAAGATTAGACCTTTTCAAAACTAGTACATTTATTATGTTTTGGTGACACTTTTTGGATTGTAAAATTGTCTCATCACACATTGATCACACTTAATCAAAATAGGTAAATAACTTAACAATAATTAATAACATGAATAATATGCCATTTAACATTGCTAGTGACATTGATATCTATTTATTTTTAGTTTTGTTGTTCTGTATTTAGTTAGTTTTGTAACAATTCCTCTATTTGTTTGCTTTCACCCGTAATTTTTCATTTTTTTTCATTTCTTTTTTCATGAATGTTTTTATTTCAAAATGTTTCCTTTGTAATTGCCCCTCTTTTAATGGACCACATATATTTCTTTTAGCTCAACTTAGTGCATTTTTCTGACCAAGAGTAATGGTTCTGCAGATAGCTGTAACAATCTTTCACAAGTGGTTACAAGCACCAATATTTCCATGTTCATACCTTTGGGGTCATTTATTTAAAAAAGCTCTTTAGCCACATGAATTTTACCACAGAACCACTTTACCATTTTAACCACTAGATACATTTTGGTGATTTTGGTATTGAGTTATATGTTTTATACTATGGGGAAGTCAAATGTACAATTAAGAAACTTTTTCAGAGCTTTTGTGTGTCATTTAAAACAAAACATTTAAAAATGAATACCTAAAACAATGGATTATTTCAAACTCCAACAGGAACTATAATCTTGTTTCCATGTTTAAAATACATAATACTGACACAGTATGATCCCATATTTACACCAATTCTGTAAAATAACAGTACATTGGTTAACAGTCAAATTCAGTGTACCATCTGCGCGACAGTTCTTCTAATATGTCCGGGCATCAGTAGATACACAATGCTGTCTTTAAAAATACTTACTCCTGGCACCTGCAGCTGCATAACCAAAGGGGTTATCGTAATTTGCATCGTCCACAGAATTCTGATTTGCATTAACACTTTAGTTAGCTGCCAATAGGTGGAAGTCTGGTACAGAATATCTGCCACTGATCATCTTATTTGGTCCATCACCACTCTGCAGGATTCTGTATTTCTGGTTGACGTACTGTTGACCGACTACATATACAGCTTGCCTTGTAGGCTGCATGCTTTACAGTATATGTGCATGGGAGGCTATATATTGTTTTCATTATAATACTGTCAGTACTGCACATCCCTCTAAATTATGCACATTGCACATTGAAAATGCACATATTTTATTCCAATTATTCAATGTAAATATTGCTATATTTTTAAAGTACCAAAAGTAAAAGTAGTTATTCAGAATCAGAATCAGGTTTATTGCCAAGTAGGTTAACACAGACAAGGAATTTGTCTTGGTGTTATGGTGCATACATACATAAAATATTAATAAAAAATTGGAACCGTGATAAAAAAAAACTATTTTAAGATAACTATAATAACATTAAGTATATTTTGTTGCTAATACTTTTGTCGCATTCACATTCGCTCCTCCCGCACACACCTACAGAGCGGAGGAAAGGAGAGGAGTGAACTACGCACCAGCACCCGTCCGTCTGTCCGTCCGTCCGTCCGTCCGTCGCACAAACCTGTTTGAGAAACACTGTTATAGAATACAGATATGAATACAGGTGTGCCTTGACATTTTTGTTTTTGCTTTACAAAATCGGTTGCCTCGATTTCCTTTCTTCACCTGGGTTATTTTATTTGTAGTTGTTACTTCCCTTCCCTCCTAGACTAATAGGGAATGTAACAAATGGGGGCTCGTCCGGGATCTTGAAAAAAGGAGAGTGAGTAATTGATTTTTCTTTTGTGTACTGGTGTGTGAACGTGCAACATTGCTTAAAGTCTGTGTGTTAACGACTTCCTCAGTTTAGTCAGGGGGGTGTCTGACTTCCTTCAGGTGACCATACCTTGGTAAAGTGTTTTTTTCCTCCATAAAAGAACACATCACTGTACTAGTGATACGGGCTGTGCACCTGGTGCTCAAGCTCTTCCTGCCATACCTGAGAGGGAGACATGTGCTTGTTCGGTCGGACAACACCACAACAGTTTTTTGTATGAAACATTGAAAAAGGGCACAAAATATGCACAGTCGCTAGAAATGTCCCAGGCTTTTCTGACGTGAGCGGCCCCTTGCTTGACCAACCTATGAGCAATGTATCTACCAGGAGAGCGGAACAATGTCGCGGACTTCCTCTCCCGCATCAAACCTCCACCAGGGGAGTGGCGGCTTCATCCATAGGTGGTGGTCAGCATCTGGCGGCTCTTCGGCGGGGCAAAGGTAAATCTTTTTTGCCTCGAAGCTAAAACAGAGAAAGGTGGATGTGGAATGTCACTTTCCAGGAGAAATGGACAAATGATTCTTTGTGGAAGTAAAAGGCCAGTGCTAACTCTTTCTCTGCTCTTCCATTGAATGTTACCTTTAGCTCTGTTTTTGGAATGCTTAATTCATACAAAACCATTCTTAATGAGTAAACAGTTCCTTTGTACACAAATGATTTTTTTTTATCCGATTGGTCTAGATTAGGACCATAATGAAAACAGACACATAATCACCACTGACATTTGAGGGGTGAGTAGCATGAACTTAGCTTTCGTGTTTTAGAACTAAAATCAAAGATAATATTATCTGAGATAAATCAATAAATTGCACACATGAGTGCATGAGTCATCCACAGGCTATGTACAGTACATTTGAGGTGGGCTTTGGATAAGCTCCTGGAGGAGAATGTAGAGGGGCAAAGAACACTGCTGAGCCATCACAGCTGTACAGATTTTCTGTCACATTGTTTCACAACAGGAGACATTAACTGGTAAAGGTAACTGTAAATCTCACCCATCCCCCCACTATAACCACCACACAAGGTCCTGTCAACAGTCAGCATTGTATTGATAAAGGGAGCCAGGTAAAATGTAGAGGAAGATAGAATTCCTGAAAACATACCATGAGCATGACAAAGAAACATGTAACTAAATACACAGGTATTCAGATACATTTCTGTTGCAAAAAATATTGTTTGGTAACATTAGACACTGTGTGGCATCTCAGAGCTTGTGCTCCGTGCTGTCGGACCAAAAGTCAGGGGCATCTAGGAGCACGATTAATCTGCGTTAATATTTTTAACGCTTTATTTTTTCTGTGATTAATTAATCGAAAAACAACAAAAGATTTGTTTAATAATACAATATTTATTATTTTGAAATTTTATTATGTAACTTCAATCTCAGATAATTTTTTATAATAACATAATATAGCAGCCTAATAATAAGAATGAGAAGGCAGATGTTAACACAGCTGGCAGACCGCAAAAACATGCTGGCCATGTCAAACATGTCAAGGTAGCTTTGGATATGGAGATCATTGGCTACAGGAAGATGCTGGAAATGGCAGAGCAAAGGTAGGGCTTTGATCCATGTACAGTGCCCTCCAGAATTAGCAAATCAAATCATATCAAATTTATTTATATAGCCCAATATCACAAATTACATTTGTCTCAGTGTGCTTTTTAAAAATTTAAAAAGAAATGGAGGATAAAACAGCTAAACACCCCAAATAGAAATAATCTTTGATCTCTAGTGGTGAGAAAAAACATTGCACCAGATTGAGATTTTTTGGCACATTCTGCTGGACACATAAATTAATTTAAAACACACCATGGCAGCAGCAAACCAGACTCCAGATCCAATTACAGGGACAGTAGCACACTCCAAACAAAAGTTGCAGACATGGCTTTTGACCATAACAGGAAAAGTTTGCCAAGCCAAAGTAGTAAAATATTCCTTTGCCTTATTTATTCTTATTTGGACTGTGGAGAGTTGTAGTCATAGTGGCAGCTATTGTTTATGCTCGTAGCAGGTGGGCCAGGTTAGAGGTGTATGTTTCCCTGTGTGTAGTGTTGGTAAAGTCGTGCGGATTTTCCCTGGTAGACTGTAGCGGCATTCCCTTTTGGGTTTGTCGGGGGGATTCTTTTGTAGTGTTGTGGCAAACGTGGTTGAAGCTTTGCTTGGGAGCATGTCCGTGGTTATGGGAGGGTTACTAGCTTGCTAGTCGCCACCCTGATCACCAGCGGTCATTACTGCGTAAATACCCACCGTAAGTAGCCGCATGAAAACTAGGAGGGAGCTTACTTAGTGGGGCTAATTTAAGATAGTGGGAAATATCCAAACCGGCTGAGGGTAAGCCCTCTTATTATACACAGGGAAACTTCACTGTCTGGTCCTGTTTTGTCGTAGAAGTTGAGTTGTGTTTTTCGGGTTAAGTGTAAGGATTTGGAAAATAGACATGTTGGATCTTGAGGCCTTTATTAATCAAAGCTTAAGAGATACATTGTTTAAGATTAAAGTAGTGTGTAGTCCAAACAACGACCCGTGGTCCATTTGTAATTGGCCCGCAGCAAATTCTAAAAGTGTAATGGAATATGGCCCAGATAGAAACTTGAGCTTGAATGTATTGTACTTCTTAGTTCTAACACAGAAACACAGTTTTGACTTGTCAGCTAACTTAAAACATCAAGTGTCAGATAAAGCTTGTGCTTTTGATTTTTACTCGATTGCATGTGATGAGAGCACAGATGCGACAGACAACGCACAGCTCTTCATTTTTTTGCGGGGAGTTGACGATAACTTTTGCGTTACGGAAGAGTTGCTTGGTCTTAGGAGTCTAAAGGGCACAACATAATTCGAGCACGAGGACTTTACCACAGAATTTCAAGCTTTCCTGTCTGATGTCGATGCTGAATACGGGGACATACGCCACAGTTCTGATGTGCGCTGGCTGAGTCGCGGCTCCGTGCTGCAGTGGCTTTATTCCCTGAGATCAGAAATGAACCTGAAGGACGGAAATGAAGGACGGACCTCTTCATGAGCTGAGTGACCCTCCATGTTTAGCAGACAGATTTTTAGTTGATCTTACTGGTCATCTCAACACTGAACAAGAGCCTACTGCACACATGAAAACATTCTGTGTGAAGCTCCGTCTCTTTGAGACACAACTTCAATGTTGCCCACTTGCCCACGCTGTCGGAAATCAAATGTTCGTTTCCAAAGGCCAACCTTTCTGCTATAAAGGGGAAATATGTGTCTGTGATCACATCTCTCATGACAGAATTCAGTCAGCACTTCCAAGATTTTTCTATCATTAAGGAAGAAATCGAATTGTTCTCAACTCACTTCCTGATGAATGCAGAAGAATTTAAGAGAGTCTGCAACTAGAACACACACACACACACACGATTTAGCGGGTCTTTATCTCCAAACCCGCCCGGTGGTGGTTTATATGGGCTACCCTTTCCTGAGGTCCTAGAGCTATGGGTGTTAGATTAAAACACTTCTAAAAATCTGAAGAAAAATTAGGTCACTTCAGATGTCATATACACCCATCACAAGCTCATACACCCCACCCTGACACTGTTGTGGTTTACACAGACAGTTCTCTCTTTGACAAACATGTGACTTATAAGGTCACAACAAACACTGATGGGTCTTTAAAGGGACAATGATCATTAACATAAATACACATAACCTGACTGGATAAGCATTAATGGAACTTTTTCCTTTTATTAACAAAACAAAAGAACTTGCAGTAGAATAACTGTTCACACGCGCACATACTGTAATGTAAAGACATATTAACAATATGTGAATAAAACAAGCGTGTAAAAACAAGTGCACTTCCTCCTGACAATAAAAACATTTTTTAAATAAAAGAACACTAATGTTTGCCTGTTGGTTCACAACTCTTTTCAACGGACATTAGTTTTCTGCTATAATATATAAAGAACGCATTGATTGCTTCATAAAACACATGAAGTCATCGGTATAACTACCACACATACAGAAAAATAACTACAAATAGTAGCCAGTGGGTTTACGGCTTTTGTTTCTGTGACTGCCTCTTTGCAGCTATGCCTCGGTTTCTCACAAAGTCCCTCATATTCTGCACCGTTCTTTGTGCCAACATAAGGCCTTCCACCAGCTTGCAGTGACTGCATTCAGTTTTGGTGGCCAGTTTTCCTTGACATATGTGATCTCTGAAATGCCGCATTACAGCGGCGATTTCAGCCTTAGACCACACTTTCTTTGGCCCTCTTCTGGACCCAATTTCTTCAACAGCATCTTTTCCTGGAAGATATGCAAAGTAGAAATCAATATCACACAAACAAAACTATGACAAGTCTTGAAGAATTGCGATGAACACGGATGTCGTGACCCATAACCCACATCTTATAACATCTTTGCTGTTCATCAATTAAGTGTGGCTGAACTGTTGGATTGAATTAAGTAGTTTACTGTGCACTATGCTTTGTTTTTAACATATACTAATATACTGTATGTTCGTCTGTCTCTTATATGCTTCTTCTGTTCATCCTCTAACCCTCTGAACTCCTGTTTTCAATCTTATGTGTAATACACGCGTGTACACGTGTATACATGTGTAATACACGTATGTACATCCTTCACTCCTGTATCTTCCCCTCTTGTAACCAGAGGAAATACCCAGAGAGCAGGTCAGTGATTTACCTCTAAGCTTTTCCAGTGGACCAAGTACCGGACTTGTTTGATTCGGGTCGCTCGCAGTTGTCTGGATGCGGCTGCTCTCAGTCTTCATCTCTAGCAGATAAAGCAGGAAAGAAAAGGGACAATAAATAGACAGGCTTGAATTAAAGATGACATCCTACTGTTGACAAAAAGACTGAGAGGAAACCTTTGCTTTGAACCTCACTGGATAGTTTTGTAAGACATACATCTTCAATTGTAGAAGGGGAATTTGTGGCTAGCCAGAATACCAAGAGTTGGCTTGTAGTAGCACAGCCTTTTGTAACTGTGCAGCAACATTCAAATTAAATATGCAATATTACATTTAAGAAGAAAAAGTTAAATATATCGACACCTACCATCTATGTGTTGCTTCAAACCTGTTATACATATCATGAAACAACACACTACACTTACCTTTCCAAAGCTTTTGAGCAGACCAGTTGATGAACCTGCATTCGCCTTTTTTTGACTCAGACGTGTTGACGCCTTTTGAGTACTCGTAGAAGGCTCTGATGTGGGAGGTCCCTCACCATGCTGCCCCTCCGAAGTCTTTCTCCAGGTTTCTGCTGATTTTAACAACAAACACCAGACCAATGAAATACAGTAAAAATAAATGTTCTACTGTAATACACTCAGCATATTTGATGTTTGCATTTGGGAGTGAAGTAGTTTTTTTAGTATATCAACTAACTGTGAATAATGTTGTAAAAGTGATGTTCAAACTGAACAGACAGTATTTAATGCGTGTGAAATCTTCTATGGTTAGAGTATGTCCTTTAAGATTGCTATCAATTTGACAAAGTAAAATATTGACCACCTTGCATCTCCACGGCCAGTCTGAGTCACCATAATTATAGGTGATCTCCTCTCCTGGACTTATGTCTCGTACTGCAAACAAACACAGGTGGGGCTTCCCTTGCACCGTGAAGTACTTCATCTTGGCATTAGGGTCTATATGGTCGTCATTTATCAGTCTACCAAGTGACCCATCCTCTTTTGCTGCATCCACACTATGAAAACACAAGTAACACTTTATTTATTTATATACTTATGTAGTTGCCAACTTGGCAACTTTCTCGCTAAATCTGGCGACTTTCCAAATCCTCTTGGCGACTTCTTTTGTCAAAAGCTTCTAGCAACTTTTTATTTTGATAAGTGATGAATTATTTCAATGGCAAAATATAAAAAACAAAATCAAGAATCAACAGAAGAAAGTTAATTTGTACTTCTAAACATATTGCACATTTTACACACTTTGTCTCTCCCACGACGTTATTCCTCTCCTACAGCGTCCATTACAATTACATGAAAATGGTTGATTATGCAAATTAGGCGATGACATCATTTAGCGACTTTTAGGACAGCCAATAGATACTTTCCTTACTGAGGAGTTGGCAACACTGCTTAAGAGCCTTCTATCAACAATTTATGTATGTTCAGGACACCAAAAGCAAATTGTCCGGTAATTATGATTAGATTAAGCACTGACATAATACGTACCACCACAGTTTTCCATTAGAATGGAACTCGAACATGAACACTTTAAGGCGGTCATGGTAAAGTCTCTGTCTCCTCTCACATTCTTGCTTGGTTATCAGTTCACCTCTGTATTCCAACAGAAAGTCCCCTTTTTCAAATGGAGCAGAGGTGAAGATGCCACGACCTAGATCATACACAAATAACAAGTGACAACAAGAAAGTTTAATCATGATTAAACAATCAGAAGATTCAACTTACCTTTGCAGGCATTGATGTATTTGATGTCAAGTCCCACTTTGTCCCTTCCAGTAGTAACACAAGATGTTGCATCTTCCTTTGGATTAACGCGTTTTCTTCTTTGCATGTTTTACTGGCAAGTGTCAAATCCCTAAATTAACAAAAGTCATTGCCAGGATTTTTATGTTTATTTGTAGTGCAAGCATGATGAGATAACAAAAGCCTATAGCTGTGAAAACCAGAAATGTACAATGAACATCTGGACAGAAGCCAAATGCTGTGCGGCACCATGCACATTTTATTAACACTGCTGAACAAATCAATATATTATCAACTACAATTCATTCATTACATATGAAAAAGGAGCAATATGGATCTCCATCCCCTACTTTTGTCCAACTTGTTCAGTCTGAACTAAAAATCAACCAAACTATTAACAAAGTCTGATCCTTGGAAAATAATCTGAGCAGTGACATTCACAGGAGGCAGGCTGGTTGCCATAGAAACGGTAATCACAATCATACCAGCCCCTGTCCTCAGCTAGTATAACTACATGAACAGTTTAAAGAGCAACATTGACATTTAACACAGTTTTAACAGTGAAATAACAATAACTAACACTTACACACATATGAGCCATGCTTGTTTCCCCTCACCTCTTGTACAGCTGCTTAAGTAAATACCAGCTGATGTTATCTTAAATCTTTATGTACACTATACCTACAAAACACCATATGTTTCACCTTTATAAACATTTAAATAAATGTGCAAGAATGCCTAAAGTTTCTCACTCATATTGATGTTATTTTCTAACTACTACTGACAGCATCCCAGGCAATGCTTGATATCTATGGGCACTTAAAATAATATCACTAAGGCTTCAAAATCGATTTAATACACAAAAGCTAAAAGAGTGTTCTATGAGTTAAGGACGCGCTCCAGCTGGGCACGCGCAGGAGGGGCTATACGCTATAGCTAGTTAATTAACCAAGCCAGAGAAACCAATGTTGTTATTAACAGCAAATAACCATGAAAACCTCTTACTTTGTTTTTTTCTTCTTCCCAAAAGTCAAACCTAAGCTTCTTTCTACGTCCTCTCCTCCACCTGTCCTCTCTGCAGGTTGAGTGTGCACGCGCAACGTTAACGAGGCTTAACACTGAGAGTGTAGCCACATGTGGCCTTGGCCTAGCTAGCTATCGTACCACATGCTTTATTTCCTAAAAATACACATATTAAATATATATTTACTTATACTGTTACTTGCAAAAACTAAATAGTTGGTCATGCACAAGGCAGCTATATTTATATAAATGCTTACCTTCATGTACGGTACAATCCAGTGCTTCAGTAAAGCCATGCAGGTGCGTTCCAGAGGACCTTTAAATCACGGAGGTCTGGGGGCGGAGCTTAGACATGATGTTCTGTAGGTACCGCCCACAAACGTAAATCAGCCAATCAGAAGAAAGCCCGCGAAAATTCACCCGTGTGTATCCAAAATGTGTATGAAACTGCAATTCAGCCACAATCGATAGGGTATGCTGTGTTATACACAAAAATCAGGTGAAAGGGATAAAAAGGACTTTCAACGAAAATGAGAACTAATGTTATTTAGACACTAATAAGAAGAGTTACACTCTCTGAATTGTGAGGACTTTGACACACACACACACACACGCACACACACACACACACACACACACACACACACACACACACACACACACACACACACTGAGGCTTTTGTTTTGAGAATGAGCTGCAAACCCTG
Organism: Cottoperca gobio; assembly: GCF_900634415.1. Lineage (NCBI taxonomy): Eukaryota > Metazoa > Chordata > Actinopteri > Perciformes > Bovichtidae > Cottoperca > Cottoperca gobio. The sequence continues at coordinate 18,074,310 of NC_041378.1, read as the reverse complement.
TGTTAAAAAATAAATTAAACCTCATTAATAGAAAGCATATTCAATTGTCAAGGATAATTTACCTACATTTGATTGATTTTTTTTTTTAGGCAATATACCTCAAAAGTATGAGTGGCCTAACCCTTCATATATTTTTCTGTATGTGGCCCTCAGTGAAAACAGTTTGGACACCCCTGGTGTAACTGCTCTTGTTAGTGTCTAAATAACATTAGTTCTCATTTTCTTTGAAAGTCCTTTTTAACCACTTGACCTGATTTTGAGTGTATAAATGTGTATAACACAGCGCACCCTATCGATTGTGGCTGAATTGCAGTTTCATACACATTTTGGATACACACGGTTGAATTTGGCAGGCTTTTCTTCTGATTGGCTGATTTACGTTTGTGGGCGGTACCTACAGAAGGTTGTGTCCAAGCTCCACCCCCAGACCTCCGCGATTTAAAGATTAAATGTCCTGGACATGGAAAGCAGCTGCATGGCTTTATTGAAGCATTGGACTGTACTGTACATGAAGGTAATCATTTATCAAAATCATAGTGACTTACTGCAGGTAGATATGTGCATTGTCTATGTTAAAATTGGTATACCATTCATGATTGCAGCAGATTGTTTTTCTGACTTTTTCTTATTGGTGCAATGAGCATGATTATCATTTTCATCTACAAATCTGCAGAACCCTGGAAGACAGAACTCTTGTCATTTTTAATCTCTTGGCTTATGTTTTCTTTTTTTTTGTAGATGAGCACTGAGAATAACCAAAATCAGCTCACCAGTCCAAGTCCGATGGATCCAGTTGTCCACAGTGAAAAGGTAAATTGAATGTCACATTGATATTGTATTTAAAAGGATTTGCTCTTAGGACTCCATAGATATCAACATGTAAATATGAAATATACTGCTCCAACTGTCTGACACAAATAAATCTTACAGTAAAGGTTTTGCCAACAGTGTGAAAAACATCAGCTGATATGCACAACCACACGTGCAATACATGTGTATTACACGCGAGTATTACGCATATATGTACACACGTGTATAATAACAATGATAATAATAATAAATTGTATTTATAAAGCTCTATTCAAAGCTAAAAGCAATCTCAAGGCGCTAAAACGCAGGACAACAATAACAACAAAAACAACAACAACAGACATAAGGTTTTATGGAAAGGCTTTTGTGAAAAGAAAGGTTTTTAGGCTCTTCTTGAAGGAGTCGGTGGCCTGTGGAGCCCTCAGGTGTTCTGGGAGGGAATTCCACAGGTGAGGAGCAGCTGAGCAGAAGGCCCGATCGCACATGGTGCGGAGCTTGGTCCTGGGGGGGTGGAGCAAAGTTTTTTTAGAGGAGCGGAGGTTGCGTGTGGAAGTTTGTTGGGGGAGGAGTTCCTTGAGGTACGGAGGAGCATTTCCATGTATGCACTGATGGGGGAGTAAGGAGATTTTGTATTCGATCCTGAATGCGACAGGAAGCCAGTGGAGGGAGTGGAGAATGGGTGTGATGTGGTTATATTTTCGCACCCTCATCAGGATCCTAGCGCCGCTGTTCTGGATATATTGGAGCTTTTGAAGTCTCCCGCTTGGAATCCCGATGAGGAGAGGGTTGCAGTAGTCCAACCTTGAGGAGACAAAGGTGTGGACGAGTTGTTCAGCATCTGACAGGGAGAGTGTGGGGCGGAGTTTTGCAATGTTCCTGAGGTGGTAGAAAGAGGTCTTGCACAGATGTTTGATGTCGGTGTCAAAGGTCAGATGAGGGTGAAATCTTACACCTAGGTTGGTGATGATGGTGATAGGGGTATGTCTTGACCAGAAAAGGTGATGTGGGTTATGGGGGAAGACTGGACCTGGTGTGGTGTACCAACTAAAATAGCCTCTGTTTTTGAGCTATTTAATTGAAGGAAATTGTCTTTCATCCAAGCATTTATCTCCTCAAGGCAGGTGTTCAATGATGATGATGATGATGATGATGACGAAGATGTCGACAGTGGGGCTGCATGTGACATCAGGTCGGTTTTTATATATAGCTGTGTGTCATCAGCGTAGCAATGGAATGGTATTCCATGCTGGCTGATGACACAGCCAAGGGGCAGAGTGTAGAGGGTGAACAGAGTGGGGCCAAGAACCGACCCTTGAGGGACACCACAGGTTACTGGTTGTATCTGCGAACTTGCACCTCCCAAGGATACATACTCTGTTCTTCCAGAGAGGTAGGACTGGAACCAGCTCAGGGCGGAGTCAGAGAGTCCGATGGTGTAGTGGAGGCGCTGAAGGAGGATCTGATGGTCGATCGTGTTGAACGCTGCAGTCAGATCCAGGAGGATGAGGAGAGATGGGGAGCCAGTGTCATCCGCCATCAGGGGGTCGTTTGTAACCCTGACCAGAGCTGTTTTGGTGCTGTGGGAGGAACGGAAACCGGACTGGAATTTCTCAAAGAGGCAGTTGGCTTTGAGATGGTCCTGAAACTGGGCTGCAACTACTTTTTCCAATACCTTTGATAAAAATGGCAGGTTGGAGATGGGCCTGTAGTTGGTGAGGACATCCAGGTCTAAGGTGGGTTTTTTGAGAAGAGGTCTGATGACGGCAGTTTTTAGAGAAGATGGGACATGACCAGTCTGGTGCGAGAAGTTAATGACTTTGGTGATCAGGGGGCTTAGAGCACAAATGTTGGATTTTACCAGGGCTGTGGGAAAAGGGTCCAGTGCGCAGGTGGAAGGTTTCATCCTGCGGATGACGTCCTCAACCTCTTACTGGGAGATCTCCAAGAAGATGCGAAGAGGCGGGAAAATCCCAGGCTGTGGGTTGACAACAGGGACAGACTGAGCGGAGGAGCTGGAGAGAAAAGAGCGGATGGTATCGACTTTACTGTTGAAGAAAGTAATAAAGCTATTGCACTGCTCTTCTGTGGTGTCGGTGTGTGAAAGAGTTTGTGGCCTGAGGAGATGACTTATGGTGGAGAACAACTGCTTGGAGTTTCCAGGGTTTTTATTGATGATATTGGAGTAGAACTGTGTCCGTGCATTTCTGAGTGACTTTCAGTAGGCTTTTTGGTGTTCTTGAAAGGCTAATCTATGAATACTGAGTCCAGATTTTGTGAAACGCCTCTCCAATACACGCCCAGCTGCCTTCATGTTCCGTAGCTCTGAAGTGAACCAGGGGGCTGAGCGTGAGAAGGTGACTGTCCGAGTTTTCACCGGAGCGTGGAGATCCAGGATATTGCTCAGTGTTCTATTGTAGAAATCTACTGATTCACTGACTGTTGTGAAGTTTGAAGAGGGGATTTGCTGGAGGTCCAACGTCATGATGTCTGTGTTGATGTTTTTAAGATTTCTGAAATGAATTTGGCGTTTGGGCTTGGTCTGGTGAGACAATTTCAACTCCATTGAGATGACCTTATGAACAGACACTCCCAGATCATACACCAACAGATTTTTAATGGGGACTGAGTCAGTGATGACCAGGTCGAGCGTGTGCCCCCCGGTGTGTGTGGGGACATCAACATGTTGTTTTAGGTTGAGAATGTCCAGTAGTTGTAAGAACTCAGCTGCAGGGTGGCGGGAGGCGGTGTCGACGTGAATGTTCAAATCCCCAAGTATGACAGTATTTGCAGATGTGGTACAGAGTGAAGTCAGAAGTTCATTTATCTCTGAGATGAAGGCCAGGTTTGGCTTGGGTGGGCGGTAGATGAGGAGAATAGTCATGGGGAAGGGGGGTTTGCATTTAAATGCAAGGCATTCAAATGAGGACAGGTGAGGCAGAGAGATGGGGTGACCTCAATTTGCGGTGTATTATGGCTAAGCCGCCACCACGACCAGTACGGAGGGCTTTCTTCAGTTAATTATAGCCAGGAGGGCAGGCTTCATTTAGGGCAAAATAGGCCTCAGGCTGATGCCAGGTCTCAGTAAGACACATGAAGTCAATCCCCTTGTCTTGGATCATGTATGAGACAGGATTTATTTGTGAGAGATTGTGCATTCAATTGTTCTATTTTGAGGCTTGATGGAGTGGTTGACTGTAGAGGCAGGAGTAGGCTGAAATCCACTCCACGTTTTCTGTCCCACTTGGTGTGCAGCGATCTCGTGGTGTTTCCCGGGCTACTAACACCGAGAGCGTCAGTCCTCTGATGACGCGGCAGACGTGCGACAGTAGTCCAGATGGAAGGAATGGATGACACAGGCGGGCCAGGCTGGTGGTAAACAAACTTTCTACGGGAGCCTCTGTGGGTGTAATGAAGTCTGCGTATATATGTATATACACATGTGTATTACGCATATATATGCATGTACACACGTGTATTACGCATAATTATGCATGTGTACACGTGTATTACGCATATTTGTACACACGTGTATTAAGCATAAATGTACACACGTGTATTACGCATATATGACCACATGTGTATTACGCATAAATGTACACACGTGTATTACGCATATATGACCACAC